>NC_043714.1:46629255-46700352 GCF_006229205.1 Suricata suricatta
TAGGAAAGTGGATGGACCTTGAGGGTGTCATGCTAAGCGAAATAAGTCAGGCAGAGAAGGATAGATACCATATGTTTGCATTCATAGGTCTAATAGGAGAGACCTGGAAGGGGACCATTGGGAGAGGAAGGGGGAAAGAGAGCAAGGAAGAGTGAGGGACACAGATCAAGGGAGACTACTGAATACTGGAGACGAACCATGGACTGAAAGGGGAGGGGGAGTGAGGGGGGGTGATAGTCATGGTGGGGGGCACTTGTAGGGAGAAGCCTGGGTGTTATATGGAAACCAATTTGACAATAAACTATTATTTAAAAAAATAAAAATAAGATTTCTTTTCCTAGTCTTTCCTTCTTGGAGGCCATTTCTCCTTATTTTACTTTTCTTTTCCTTGTTTTAAAATTGTTTTTAATGTCTGTCTATTTTTGAGAGAGAGAGAGACCACGAGCAGGAAAGGGGCAAAGAGAGAGCGAGACTCAGAATCCAAAGCAGGCTCCAGGCTCCAAGCTGTCAGCACAGAGCCTGATGTGGGGCCAGAACTCATGAACTGTGACATCATGACCTGAGTCGAAGTAGGATGCTCAACTGACTGAGCCACCCAGGCGCCCCTTACTTTTCTTTCTCTTTTGCTTATTTTATTCTATACTCCCAGAGACCCAATTGACTAATAAGATTTAGTAGAAAAACTCCCTTCTACCTCTACCTTTCTGCATACTTCAACCATTGTTCAAGCCATACCATCACTGACTTTCTAAACAATCCTAAAGCCATCTTCTGTTTGTTGTTGAAAATAATGTAATCTTAGGAACATGATATGGAACTAGAGAATGAGCACAGGTTTTGGACTTTGGCTCAGGGCCTGCCTTTACTGCCTTTATGTGATTCTAGGACCTTAACCTGAGTTAGTTTATCGGAGAAAAGGAAATCTTAGCGTATTTCTTTTATTCCCACCGTGTTACTTTGAGAATCGAATGAGGTAATGGATGTGAGATCATTGGTGCAGTAGATAACTATTCAGCTCTTTGTTTTCTTACCTATAGACACCAACCACATGATAGAAGCCCCTTTTTGTCTCTTATAGGCTTAAGCACATTGCTATATGTGAAAGCACATTGAAACATATGGTATTATATAAATGCAGTCGTATTACTGTAACAATTTGTGCTCTTTCAATTGTAGTGTTTATAGGACTGGCTGCCTGGTGTGATGAAAAGTAGCTGGAATACAGTTATTTTGAAAACATGTGGATTTCTTAAATGTCACTTAAAAACACGATTCATAGTTAAGTCTTCATGAATAAAATTATTCTTCACATTGTCTAATATTGATTAAAGAAGTCTTTAAGCTTTCCCATCTACGAATTAAATTCACAACTCAATACTCAATTCAGTTTTAAAATACTGAATTAGAGTATTAGTAAAATAAAAATTTATCCCCCCAGAACAAACTTTTTGTCTGTACCTGGATTCTTTCAAAATAAGACTTACCAATTAAGTTACATTATACATCTTTGAATTTTTAGTTCTTACCTCTGGATAGTAGGTATACAATATCATGGACTAGCACTTTGTACGTAAACTTCAATTTTAAGTTCATTATTATTTAAGATCAAGGAGATGATTTTATTTTTTAAATTACCACAGTAGTCCTTTAGCAGAAAAGACTGTCCTTAAGGTTGCATCAGAGGTATTTTTGCTATTTATATTTAATATATCTAAAACAATTTTCAAACAATTTGAACATTTTCCTGATATAAAACTAGTTTGCTTTTAATTACTGTAAATATTTCATTTTAATGATGTGACTTGTAATTCAAAGAGGGCTTACATATGGGTACCTTTTAACACTGGCTTTTGGATGATGAATGAATTAATGAGTCAGTAGTCACTTCTGTTCTTTTTATGATGTTAATTATGTTTTAAAATAGACATTTGAGTTTCCACAAGCATTTAATAATAGTCACATTTAGAACTTTTGGAAAATCTAAACTCTTGCTGTCCTAGTTTCATCATCTCTGGGTTAGGTAATCTTCCACAAAATCTGACTAGCACTCTAGAAAAATAAGAACCAAGAGCAACTCTGTATTTTCAGAGATGAAAACAACCTTTCAAATTTTCAAGACCAGCTTTCCCACTTCAAATATAACATCTAAGAGGCCAGAGAGACTATGAAACTTGCCTAAGGTTATATACATAGTTAATAGCAGAAATGTTCCTAGAAGCCACCATAGGGCTCAGTCAGGTAACATATCTATTGTATTTTTTATCAATCATCGATAGCCCTGATAGCCTAGGTCATCTTTCATTGTTATACTGGCTGACATTTATAAACTGATGGTGATGGAACTTCTTTTGTTATTGGCATATAATAAATTTTCAACAAATATTAACTAATTTCACTCTGCCAACACAAGACAAATGACTTTAAACAATTTCTCTTCATCTAAAATGTTTGTCAACTCAAAGAAAATGTTTAAAATTAAACACGTCATGTGTTAAAGTAGTTTTTTTTTTTTAATTCCACACTTCAGAAGATGCTTCCTGCCAATTTACAGATAGGCTGCACCATTTTCAAAACAAGCCATGTCTACTTCTACATATTCAATCTTCCTTCAGAAGTAGCATATCTTCTATTTTGTAACATCACGAACTATCAAGTGGTGAAAGGTGTAACAATTCTAAAATGACAAATGTTTAAGATTTTAGCAAATGTGATTTTTAGAAACAGCTCAGTAATACTTGTTAAATCTTTCATATTATATTGGTGGGTACTCAAAAGTGCAGGCTATTCAAAAGCAAGAAATAATTTGTTATTATGTTATTAATGAACTTATTACTTTCCCCCAAACAAGAAAATTGATATGTTGGTTTTTGATATTACACATTAATTTGGATTTAGGGGCAGATGATTCCTTTATTCTTATCACTAAAGAGGGCTTAACTAGAGCCATCTTTTATTTATTAGAAAATTTGTATATTCTTTAAATGTTTTAATATTTTTCTTTCCACTGGCAGTTGATTGAAATATAGTATCTTTATCTAGCTTGTTTACCATTTCAGGGTCCTATATTACATCTTGTGCAGATTATTTACCAATTAGAAAATCAGGGTACCAATTATACACTTAAACATTACTTTAATACTTCCAAATCAAGGAGTTTGTTTCTTCTCAGTAGCTGGTTTATATTGGACCAGAATAAAGTGACCTATTATTAATAACAATTATTTCATGTTTAGGAACTGAAAAAAAACCCCTACAATTAATGCAGTTGATTCTAGTGGTACAAGTGATCAAAAATAGTGGATTTGAAATCACCTGTGTCTGATGTTGTGAGATAGCATATTTTCCCATCTAAACAGTGATTTCATCTTCCTACTTCTGTTTTGCTTAGGTTGTATTATAAGAGGTTCATATTCCATTATTTATGGCCAAAGTAGGATAAGGCACCAGACGATTTTGTATGGTGTGGTGAAACCTCATGGGATTAAAATACACACCGTAGTAACCAGCTACTTATAGTGTAGCTTTAAGAATGTGAATTAAAAAAGACTGGCAAGTGTATACATAAGTGCTTATGAATGCTACAATTAACTGGTGGTCAGTGAATCCTTTGATACATGTCTTAAGGCCCTACATGAATTGTACTCCTCTACTTCCCATTTTATTATGTCTTTAACCTCATATTCTACCGTTTTCCCCTTCAGCCACTCTGTGCCAGCCACAGAGATGTCCACGTGTTTCTAGAACATGTCAGACAGGCTCTTACCTCAGGACATTTGAATGTGCTGCTCTTCTGATTGCAGTGCCTCCTCCCCAAATAACCATATGGCTAACTCCCTTCCTTAAGTTCTTTTCTAAGCCTGCCTTCATGACTACCCTATTCAAGCTTCCATCACATCCTGGGCATTTTTTTTTCTTACCCACTTCATGTTTGTCTTTTGAGCACTTACTAATATCTAAGTCATAAGCCATTTTACTTGTTTATCTTGTTTAATCTATTTCTCCTACTAGAATATAAACTTTATGAGAGCATGGATTTTTGTCTCTTTTGTTTGTGGTTATATTCCTAGTGTCTACCCTTGCCTGGATTATAATAGGTGCTGAATATATATTTCTTGAAAGAAAACACATTATATAATCCTACAAATAATCCTGAATGATCTTAGATAAGCCACATAACTCATATTCAATGATACCAAACTGTTAGTAGTTTCCATTGAAATAATATCCTCATTACACATAAATTCTTCTGTCATTTAAAGAAAGTACTAAATGCGGTAGCAAAATAACTAGTCATTATATCTTATCATATATTAAAATGTATTTTTAGATTTTTCTCTTTATATGTATCTGCATTTTAATTCCATATAAACCATAATAACACAATGTTTAGCAAAACATTTATTTCTAAAATAAATTAGCATTATTTAATATCAACCAAGAAAAAAAACTTTGTTTACGATGCCACTTTAATTATCCTTTTCTTTATATTGTGGCCCATTCATTTTATTGAAAATACATTTTGTAGTTTACTGGAATAAATTTTGGTGCTCTGAGTTTTTCAATCTATAAAAAAATTCAAATGCCACATTCCTGTATCTGAAACATTGACTGCATATTACTGAGAGTTTATGGAAAAGCATAGAGGGAAAAGTCTAAAAAGTAATTATATTCTGGAAGTATTTTAGGCTCTTATTACACACACTATACTTCTGACAAGCTCTGATTATTGTTTTTTGATTTATACTAGAAGTTACATGGGAAGACCAGCAGAAAAAGGTGAATGGTACAAGAAGTGATGACAAATCATTGCCGAAAAAGAAACACCAGTCTGAGCCAGGTTTGCCAGGGTTTGGAAAACCACTGAAAGCATGAGCCTATGAGCAATTACATTTCATGCTTTTTAAACATGTGTGTTCTTCTTGTACCTCATTTTTTTCGTTTTGGTGTGAACTTTGTACTGTGTGAAGCCTATTTAAATTCGATCTTTATTAAATCTTTATTTCAAGATTTGCTGAGAAAATGAATTCTACATAGTTTGGAAAAAAACAGATTTTTGGTCATCAAGAATATTTCTATAGGAGAAAAATGGACTGAATACAAATGGTCATTTATGTATTTGGCTTTTTTGACCCAAATTGAGATACTTTCACGGAAAGGAATCAGTATATAATAAAACATAATATATAATTAAATATAAGTATATTTAATTAAAGTACCTTAGTAATGGAGTAGTATTATTTGGATCCTTAAAAAGTACTCTACAAAGCTCAATGATCCTGTCAAGTCATTAAACCAGATATTGGTAATGACTGACTTACAACTTTTGCAGCTAAAAATATTGCTAACAACAAGAAGGAATGACAGCATATTGTGTGAATTCAGTAGTCTCTTCAGTCCATTACTTCTATGAATGAATTGAAATAAAGCGGTTTTCAATTCCTCTCTTTTTTTTCTTATTTGGAGAGGTATTATTAACTAATAGAAAGCAAAAGTTTGAACCAGGAGTAAAAGGAAGAGAAGCAAAGGGCAGAGGAAATCAGTATACTGAACAATCAGTCCAACTTTTAATCAGCAATTGAATGAGAATACACTGAAAATTTCATTCAAAATTTTAGGATGTAAATGGTGTTTTGGGGAGTGATGTCATTAAAATGACTGTCTATAGTAACAGAGTTAATGTATTTATAACTGATTACTTAGTTCATCTTAGCTCTCAAAAATGTAGGCTTTAAAATATGTCAGTGTATAAATTAAACTAACTTATTAATGAGTATTCACTGCTATTCTGTTGCGTGTCAGACATTGTGGTTTGCACTGAATTATTGGCATAAACAACATGGATGCAACAATTACCCTCCTAGAGCTTATATTCTGGCAAAACTACATAAATTAAAATATAATACTAGTGATTAAGTTACCACAATCATGATAGTGCTGTTAAGGAGAATAGATTGCTTGAGGAAAAGTAATAGGTTACATAAGTCTGGAGAGCAAGCAAAAATGCCACAGTGCAAATGACTTTAATCAGTGAAGTCTCTTTTAGTAAAACACATACTGAAATTTAATGAAATAAACTGGAATGGACATTAGGAATATAAATATATTTATAAGAAAAACATCTTACTTTTTTTCAAATATTCAATTTAGAATCACAGTTCATTTGGAAAATAATAATTATCTTAATATGTTTAATGGGATTCAAAGGTAAACAGTCTAAAATTAATGATTACTGTAAAAATCTTCCCTTGCCATATTGTGGGATATGAATTATCCTTGGTCATAAACTAGTATTTATTTGTTTGGCTTCTTTGCCATCATGTCTGATTACATAAATAGATTATGGCCATATGTATATACAGCATATATTTTTTTCATCCCTTTAGTTTTCTAATTGAATATAAACTTCATCTGTAGCACAGGAAAATTAATGTAGTGTTAGAGTGCTTTGATGTCATGATAAAACGCTTATAGATTTTTTCTATTGTTGGCAATTGTGCATTTTCCTATTTACTGGGAAATTCAAACTGGTCCTGGAAATTGACACCCTAAATGTCATGAGTAAGTATGCAGAATGCTAAGACAGCAAACCCTGTGCTACATGTCAGTATTCCTAAATATTTGTGGTTGTTTCTAAACAAAGGTAGGATATGTAAAGAATATTTTTTAATTGTTGAAACTTTGAAGTGATAAAATGAGAGTAAAGTAGTGGGCTATGAGAGAGGGCTAATTATGTTTCCGTGACATGTTTTGAGCATGAGCTGTGTGCTACGTATGTTTGGAGTCATCCTTTATTTTATATTGACATCTATGATACTAATAATCTATTGATTGTAATCAGTGTTTAATATATCATTTTCATTGACTAAAATATAAGATATCATCTTCCATTAATTGTCAAAGATTCTTCATCAGAAGATTATTGTAGTTAACTTGTGGCATTAAAAAAAGTTTTGTGTAGATTAAATCCAAATCTGAAATGCAAAGTCAGTTATGTATCAATAGCCTGTATTATCTTTTTTGTTGCTGTTTTATGAAAGTCTGTGCAAGAATAATGCATGGAAATTTTACCATTTTTAGGATGTATACTAACAAGGTAAAAAAGTCATTTGCAACTTTTATTTTAAATCTAAGACTGTAGAACCAGAAGAATACATGGCATTATGTAGGCTAGAAAATAAATTAACAAATATTTGGAGGAACTTTAAATATTATGGATTAGTGTCTTTTTTTTTTTAAAGAAAAATCTTGACATCTCAAAACTAGACTGCCTTAAGGGGATTATCAGCCAAAGTGGTATTATATATTCAGTATCTCTTATTTAATTGATAGTATAGATGAATATCCCTGGGAAACAATGATATTTATCACATTAATATCTTAGGTATGAGCATAAAATATATGAATTGTACAAATGATTTTAAACTTCAGGTTTTATAGGTAATGTTATAGTGTAATATAGGTAGTGTTATAGTGTAAATCACCAACATCTTCCTCGTGTAGAATGTGGATTAGATTTTGTTTAGGCAATGAAGTTAACAAAACATTCTTAACACAAGTCAGGGTTTTTTGAATAGGAAAAAAATCTGTTTATTTTTTCAATGAGCAATCTTATTTTACACTAGAATGCTATGGTCTATAATAATGCTGTGTTATTAAACATTGAAAAACTTTCATCTATTGAACGTTATATTTTCACTTTGTGAGTTTATCTGTTCTTCTAATAATTGAAATGTATCTGAGAAATGAACATATTTTATAAGATATTTTTCTTGTATTTTACTTAAACTCATCTCCCAAAAACTCTGGTGGGAAAGCTAACCTTAGTTAGACTGAGTGAACGTTTTAGAACTGATATAGTTTCTCCAAATTAAGATCTTGGACTTAAATAGTTCAGAATGCATTTTGAGATAACAATTTTAAATGATTTCTGAGATGTTTGATATTAATTGATACTATTCACAAAAGGATTATCTGCCTTGATTTGTTACTTTCTACATGTAAGACGTGCTATGTCTAGGAAAATTTTGAAGTGACCTGGCTCCTCTATTGTAATTACCCTGAAACCATGGTGGTGCTACCGACTTTGCTGTTTCTTATCCAGAAAATAAGTCTGTAGTTTTCTGGGAAAGTGGAGGACAGTGAAACTCTTTGTTGAGTTACTGTTACAATATTTTGCAAGTAGTAACAAGTTGTGTTTTACTACATAATGTAGCATCTTGTATGCATAAACCCTGAGTTTTAGCTGATTTAGTTAATGTATTAACCTTTAACTTTTTCCAACATGGACTTTTCCATATTGTAGTCTTTATGGATCTGTAACTGTGGTGAAGGTAGGGATTTTTTTCTTCTACTTTTGTAATTATGCTTTATGAAATTTATCT
The DNA here is from genome assembly GCF_006229205.1 of Suricata suricatta. Lineage (NCBI taxonomy): Eukaryota > Metazoa > Chordata > Mammalia > Carnivora > Herpestidae > Suricata > Suricata suricatta. Next base: position 46,637,637 of record NC_043714.1, read on the forward strand.
TAAGAAAAAGTAAATATTTAGAGTTGTATTTTAATTTAATACTTGATATTTTTTTAGTATTTTGATGTTATGGACTTTTGTTTTCTTTTGTTTTTGAAAATTTTAACATCTCTTAAGAGTGGAAACAATGTATTTCTATCTAAATCAATAATCTAAATTAGTCTCCTAGTTAGATGCTAGTCTAATCCATCTAATCTGGAGAAGAGAATCAAGATTGCGTTCCTGGGAAGTATTAGAGGTTGGTAATTTCTGGAGTATTGTAGAATGAACATATTTTACTTTTGGTAGAAAAAAAGTGATGTAAAACAAAGTAAATATTTTTATATAACACATCAACTGACAGAAGTTTAGAATTAAATTTTAATGATACCTTCAGATGTAAACATAGCATTCTTTTTTAACGACTATGTTTTCCTATCACTTTATCAATGAAGTGAAATTTCATGGTTTATGAGTTTAGGTGTTTATTTAAAATTGGATCCGTTTCCTCTGAACATAAAGATAAGTTTATAATCCCAAGCTGTAATTCAGTGACTGTTTTTTTAATGATGGTGTGATGTAGTTTGCAAGTCAATTAATTTAAACTCCCTCAATATATACTCTGGGTATATTTTTCTTCTGTATTTAAAACTGCAGTGCGTGTTGGACCTCAAGCACAGAATCAGGAAAAAAAAAACGGTACAGCTAGAAATGAGAAAGAAGACATTTAAAAGATAAATATTTTTTATTAGTGAGCTTTTAAAAATACAAAAATATTTTAAAATATTGTACCTTGCTTATTTTAATAGGTAAAAGTTATTATAAGGGTTTGATAATTTTATGGTTGTTAACAAAATTATGGTAAGTCACAATTAGTTTAAAAAATAAGCTCAAATCATTTGGTTGAGGAATTTTTCACAAGTTTTTGTCACAGTGGAGGTTTTAGTTTGAAATCAGTAAACTTGGTAAACATGTTGTTTTTATATACTAGTTCCATCCTGATCTTTGTGTCATTGAGGCTTTCCTACTAAGTAGTTGCTTATTTAGGCTTCATTTTGAAAGGTATCTCTCTTGATCCCAAAGAGACATTCGAAGACACTATGACTTTTAAAAGGCCCTCATAACTGATTAGTTTTTAATTATGTGAAAGTTCTTGTATGCTCTTAAAGTTTTGAGGCTTCTGTTTCATTGCCAGGAATCTTTTTAATAGAATGGTTACTCCTGAAGGACATGAGTTTATCAAGTACAATTACATCTGATAATAGGACTGATATTATGTCTGTTGTAAATGGTGATAAATGAGAACATTAGCTGTCAACAAAGTACACCCTTGGTAAACACGCATTTATGTATAAACAGATCCCATGTATATGCCTTTTTAAATTGAGCTGATTACAGATAATTATTTCTTTTTGAACTTGAGGTTATTATGTCATAATAAAAGTTAATACATTATATTGGCAGGGGAAAATTTTCGGTTTGCACAAAATTTTGCATAAAATTTGACATCATATTCATTCTTATGAACTTAATTTTTTTCCAAATAAATTAATGAAAGGAATTATTTTATGTCTATTTATCTTTAGTAGATTTTTTTTAATTTTCAGAACCAAAATACAGACAGCTTTAGTAGGTATGTAGATAGATAAATAGAGAGAGAGAAATATTATATTACTTTGCTTGGTTAAAATCCCATTCTTTTTCAAGTTTGAGCTTTGATGCACTAATATTTAAAAATATTTGTCAAAATAGTTTACCTTAAGTGAAGAAGTGGTTTTATGGGGCTTATGAAGTACTCATTATATTCTTAAATGTCTGTTTCAATATAATACATGAAAATATTTTATTTCTTCTTTGCTGGCTCATATGATGGAATGAGCCAAAAAAAAGTAGTGTACATTGTCTCTACAAAGTCTTTATGTTTTCTCAGTCTAAAACTATGAATCAGTAATAATTATGACAGTAATGGATACATAAGAGGGAGTATACTTTTACTATCCTTAACTTCTTACTATCCAACTGGTTATTGGTAAAAGGAGGCATTAGAAAGAGTCCTCATGACTCCTGCCATTAAAATGGCACCTAAGAGTAGAATGTTTGTGATACAGTAATGATCAAAGGAAAAGTAGCAAGATAGGAGCTGTGGAAGCAGTACTCAGCGTCTTCAAGATTTACTGAAGTCTGCAATTAATAGTATATGTGAAATAAGTATTTATAGTTTATTACCATTTAAATAAGACATGGCTGCTTAAATGATAAGGTTAAACTATAAGTTTCTCTTTTAAAATGAGGCAGTTTTAATACAAATCGTATATAATACAAATTCTAATAACAATGAAGACAAGAAAAAAAAATTTTTAAATAAATATTTGGTGTAACTGTAAATTATACTTTGAGATTTTATGATTTAAATGAATGTTCTATCTAATTAAAATTAGGTGATTTTTTAATATAAGAATGCTTATGACTTACTTATTAATGGATCACATTCATATAAATGATGGAAAAATGATTAAATTGGCACCTACAGATAGTAGTGAGATCATTGTTAGATCTTTCATTTTCATCCTTTTACATAAGGTGAATTTCACATGTTTGTAAATTAAACTATTGGTGCTAAGTGTTACTATATTCCTGATATGGGTAAAGCATTAGTGAACTACTTGTATAATTGTAGCACATACCTCTTTTTTTAAATATTCTAATTAAATACTAGATAATAAAATGTTCAGATCAGGTGCCACCATGAGAAGATTTTTTGTTTGTTCCTTGCTTGACTTTTTATTCACATGTTTTTATTGGGTCATATAGCATCTAGTAGAAAGAAAATTGACCTGGTAATCAGGAGACCTCTGTTCTATTTATGGTTCTGACACTGAACTTGTTGTATGACCTTGGGTAAGTCACTTGAACTCTGTGTACCTCAGTTACTCTCTATAATTAATGAATGAATTAGTTGAGAAGAATTCTGAATGTTTTGAATCCATATAACATGATGAACATTGCCTCATGAGCAATTATAAAGAAATTCAAGATACAGGAAAATGCTAGGTAGAATAAGCAGCTTCATTTATTTATGTTGTTTTTTATATTTTATACAAAAATATATTTTTCTCTTAGAGAAAGAATATACCTACACATTCATTTCATCCAAGTCATATCAATTTCATTTTAACATGTAAGGAAATTTTTTAGTAGTATGGTAAGCATGTATATAGAGAAATTTTGAATATGAGAATTAATACAAGATATAATACAATTCAAAATTAATCTGTGTTATTAATGTGTCTCTGATTCTTCTGTCTCTGAGAAGTGGGTGGACTGGGTATAGAAAGCAAAATATGGCAGTATCATATTAATGTATTGGAGTACATTTCAGGAGGATAGTACTTTTCCTAGCGGTTAATTCTATCAACATAATATGGTTTGTAACGTAATGATCATGGATTTAGTGTCCAGTTTTGAATAGACTAAAGATGTGCTCAAACAATAATCAAAATGGCATAATTCAATTTTGAAATGTGTCATTCCTTTTCACTTCTTTATAATTCATACTAGACTTTCTCTTTTTTCTAAGAAAACAAGTTTTGGTCATTTGAGCAATCTTTTCCTAGTGGAAAGTTTTCATTTTCTCTCTCTCCAGAAAAAGAGATAAATCTGTTATAGGAAAAAATCCTCTTAAGAGTTATAATTTCAATATGTCAATATGCCAAGTGTATTTTGATATAATATGCTTTTCAAAAATCACTCAAAAACTATGATATAACTATTACAGAAGTGAATGTGGTGTTTTGATTTAAGAATTTTGTGGTACTTGATTCAAAACTAAGAATGTAATTAAATAGATTTTGGATATTCTGGTTTCTCTTCAGATCGCATAAATCTTTCACCTTTTTAAAAATAGATTTTGGTTTGTATTATATCATTTGTCTGTGTCAATCATACTAATACTAACTCACTAATATTTTTGGACAAAATTTTTTTCTAGAATGCTGAGTTTAGCAGATATTTCCTGCTCTCAATCACTGCATAACAGTCTTCTAAACTCCAGTAGTAGTGGAGAAGGAAGTATTTCCAAAATGTGTACCATATCTATCATGGTAGATATTGGATTTTATGGGCAAATTTAAATAGAGCTCTCAATGATGTGTTATGTGGTGTGTAAGAATTTTCTCAATAAATAGGTGTTATAAGGGACTATGATCAGATAGTTTGTCTAAAGATTATTTGGAATTTTTAATATTTAAGGAAAGCCATATCTTTCAGCTACACTTTTATAATGAGTTTTATACTTGATACTCTCCATTATATTTTTTTGATATTTTACTGTGCTGAAGTAATTCCGTGGAATATTGGCCTGATAGCCTTACTTTATTTTCATGTGTGCACTCATCGATTTGGGAAACTTGAAAGGTGTAGAAATCTGTTGGAACTATTTTTATTGTTCTCTTTAAAGTTGATTCAATTAAGTTATTTTCTTTAAATGATCATTAAAGGTCCTAAAAGCATTTTCACAGATTTTAAATGGACTCAGGAATGTCGTGAACAGTATGGTCATACAAGTAACATAATTTTTACTAATGATATCTTTCTTCAGCATCAGTGTTCAGGATTGTGGCTGCCTATGAATAACTGTGAACCTTTGAATCCTCTTTATTTCTATACTAACTTTATTTTTCTGATTCTGCTAACCCATAATAGCTTAACCAATTCACCATCAATTCTTCCGTATTCTTTTTTATTTTTTTTCAATATGGTACGTATTTTATTATATCTTCCCTACAACTGTGTGCAGGATTCTTTCTCAAAATGATTTGGGGCCCTTTCCTTCAGTGTCACTTTTTACCTTTTGAGTACATCCACTCACACCCATCTCCTTTGTCTATGTCTGTCCATTACACGATGTGATCACAGAAGACGTGGACTCCACAAGGAGAAGATATGCAGGTCTGTCTCTTCTACTGATTTTCTTTGTTACTTTTTCATTTATCTAACTTGTTTTAGAAATTTTTTACTATTTTTGATTCATTTCATAATTTTTCATTTTCCTCTAATATAACAGAATGTTAAATCTTGTAGGCATTTTTATTTTAGGTAGTGGTATATTCGACTTTTAGCAGCAACTGCTCCGATTAGATTGATAAAATTAAATTGATTAATTTTTACGTAATATGTATATATATGTGTATATATTTTTCCATAACTGGGTAACTAACTCCAGATCTAAATATATGTCTATATGCATATACATATAGACATATAGGATTCAGTCATTGAGATTAAATTAACAAGTTAATCATATTTTATTCCTCAACTTATTTTAGATTTAAACCTTGTTTTCAACTTTATTTTATATAATTCTAAAATAATAATTTTATTTTTATCATGAGTTCTGCAATGTGCTAGACTGTGGCGAACACTAAAGATCTAATACATGTCCTACACGTGCTGTCAATATCACTGAGGAGTTAAAATGTGTGGGTAACATGCTGTGTTTATGTGCCAATATGAGTGATTCTAACAATATGTTCTGCAAAGCTATGAAGTCAAATAAAATCTGTTTCAACTAGATGGCCAGAAAAGGCTTCATGGGAAAAGTAACACTTGAACTAAAGCTTGAACATTCATTCAACAGTCATTTATTAAACACGTGATGTGGTACTGTTCTAGGTGCTGGAAATAATAGGACACACGAAATAGCTTCCTGTCCTTGCAGGCTTTTTGTAGAGTGAATCTGATAAGTAAATGCAGTAATGTTACAGGTGCTATGAAAAATCTTTATGTATAGAATACAGTGGAATCATAAAGGATGATATGATCATTTCCACCTGCAAAGTATGGATATTGGTTCAAGAAAGACTTCATATTGAACATTAGAAACTAGAAAGATGTTGCCCTCACGTGTAGAGAACATTTCAGACTGAGGAAACAATATGGGGGAAATGACTTCAAACAAATTTAGGCAAAAGTAGGAAGGGGAGGGTTCCTGAAGAACATGCAGATTAGTGAAGCATGTAAAGCAAGAGAGGAACAGGATCAGACATTTTTTTGCTAGAAAGATTACTTTGGAAGCTATGGAAAAAATGGACTAGAGCAGTATAGGCAGAAGATCATTTACGAGGTTGTTGCACAGATCCCTGAAGAGGTGATGATGGGCCGACTTAACGTATCAGTAGAGAAGGTAAAGGTGTGGAATCTGTACTACTCACTGACTGGATATTATTGTTGCAACAAAAGGAGGAACAATTTCAGGTCACTGATATGTATGGGTATATGGAGCACATTTTTATCAGATAGGGAACATAGGTTAGATAAGTATTAGGGAAAAAATTAAGAATTCAGTTTGAGGATGATTTGAGTTTGGCATTCCTTTGGAATATTCAGGTACAAACATCTACTAGAAGTGATTGAATATATGGGTCTGGAACTCAGCAGAGAAGTCTGAGCTAGAGACATAGAATAAGCTATCAGCATTTAACTGATTCCATTGGAATGAAGAGAATTGCCAGAAGTATATGAAGAATAAGAAGAGAGCCAAAAATCAAAATTCTGAGATTAGCAACATTTATTTACATTTAAGGAGTGGATGAAAGAACAAGAGCCAGAAAACCATGATGAAAAGAACCATTGAAAGATAGTAGGATATCCACAAAAGAACAGAAATCAAGAAAGAAAAGTGTTTCAAGAAGCATACACTCATCAGAAAATTTCAAGAGAAGGACACATATAGTTAAATGATAAAAGTAACCAATAACAACATTTATGTAAATGATTTTAGTGAAGTTGTGGAAAGTGGAAGCCAGATGGAAGAGAAGGAAAGAGAGATCTAAAAGAAAAAAAATGAGGGTGAATGAATGTAGACTAGGCTTCCTAATAACGGCTTGAGGAAATTAAAATGAAGGGTAGCTACCATGGAGGTTACGAAAGAAAGCTCACCAAAGATATGTAGAAGGATGATAGTTTAAGTGAAGAATTTAAATGTGTGATGGTCTTTAAGATTGTGAGATTGATTCATTAGCACACTTCAAATAAATTGTTGAAAGTTTGTGGGCAGTTATAGGAGAAAGAAAGAGGAGGAGGATGTTGAGTGTGGCCTGGAAGGAAAGTGTTAAAAGTGACGTCTCAGATAGATTAGGGAGGATGCCAGTCATGTGAATGATGCCGTCCTGTTAAGTCACATTCAGATGCAGAGTTTTCCATGAGCTGGGAAAGAAGGGCTTCAATGAAAGAAATGGAATTTGTACAAATATTCAAGGCTAATGGAGGCAAATGGAGAATGTTATTTTCAGAGATTGATTTAGTGATGCGTAGGACTTTCAGATATTAGACAATTCCAAAAACTAGGAAGATACAGGGTTTGATCCTGGGAGTGAATAGCTGAAGTGGAGTGTGGACTACAGTTTGGAAAGGAAAGCAACAAACTTTGATGTTAGAATTTTTATATAGGCATTGGAGAGTCGTTGATGGCCTAAGTGTGACAGAAAATGGATGAAGGAGTTTTTCTGGGAAGTAGTAACATCAAGGAAGTAGAATGGTATGAACATAAAAGGGATTTTCTTATTTTATAAGAAATTTAAAAAGTAAACATGTCAGCAATGCAGACATAGAAAAATGCTGATACCTCTTCCAGGATTCCCTATTAAAGTATAGGTTTTTGAGCAGTTTTTCCTCAAACAGGTAGAATTCTTGTTGAAGGGTCAGCTTTCCGTTTAGGCTAACAAGTGAGATGAGCATTCTGTGATGAGGCTGAGAATGCATAAGGTTTAAAAAAAGGAATTTGGCTTCAGAATTCACAGTGGAAAAGATGACAATGTGGGCAGCAATGCAGGAAGAAGTGGAGAAAGAAGCTCAGGAAAGGTATGGTTGACAGTACAGATTGAAAAGTGTTAAGAAGAGATGGTAGGATAAGGAGAAATGAATGATTGAATATGGTAGGAAAGAAAACACGGAGAAAAATAAAGACCTTAAGCTAAGCTTTGGCGGGGGCAGGGGGAGATTTCAACAGATTGAACAAAGGAATCTCCATGAAGTGCATCAAGGTAAAAGAAAAGTCCTTTGTTGAGGGAATTTGAAAATTAGGAAGAGGAGAAGATTGAAGATGGAAGCAGTTTTTCTTAGGAAAAATATAAATACTAGGACATATGTGGATTGGTTAAATTTACAGAGGAAAGAATTTTGTTGGTTCAAATCTCATGTCCCAAATTACTTTTAGTTTTTATCGACACATAATTTGAAGTCTTTCTTAGCACAGACTTTACAGCTGCAGCTGTAGCTCGGTCACTGTCAGCCTGGTGGGAGGAAGGCGGACTGAGCTGTCTCAGTCCAGCCGTAGACTCTCAACACTGTGGTGGGGACTCGGTCTGTATTAACGAGCTCTGAATAAAGGATTCCACAAACTCTCCAAAGCCTAAGATAAATGAAGACCAGGGCATTCCCTTCCAAAGGAAATGAGAGTAAAACAGAATGATAGAGATGGTAATAAGAAGAGCTTGAGAGAAAAAGGAGATAATTTCAGAAGAGAAAACAGTAAATTTTGTAACCAGCAATTCAGATGGATGTCCACTGCTTAATAAAAGTTAGATGAAGTTAAAGCTTTTCAAAAACTGGAGACTGTGACCAATAGAATGTAGTATCTTTATTAAATTATCATCGCATCTCTCATGAATACATAAGTTGATTATTTTTCTTTCAATACCACCACCTATGAATACTTTGGGCCAAAATGTGATGGAAAATAATTTCATAAAGCTAGTCATTCCGCTGACATGTTAAGTGGAAGTGTGTGTTTTACATTTTATGCCAGTCAAAGGATCTTTATTTCTATTATAGATCCAAGTATAGTCATTGTGCTATAATTCTACACAGTGAAGGAAGGAATGGAGTTCGATCACACATTTTGAAGCAGCAAAAAACTCACTAATTTTAGCCCTTGCAGATAATAATCAAGTTTCTTTTAAAGGAGAAGTAGCAAATTTTATTAGGGTTTACATTGTTCTTCCTACTCTTGAGACATTTTATATGATAGGGCACCTGGGTGGTTCATTGGGTTAAGTGTCCGACTTTGGTTCAGGTCATGATCTCAGGCTTTGTGAGTTCAAAGCCCCACATTGGGCTTCACGCTGACAACATGGAGTCTGCTTGGGATTCTCTCTCTCCCTCTCTTCAAATAAATAAGTAAACTTAAAAAATATTCATATGACAATTGTACTTTTTTATAAGTACATAGTATATAGATCTTAGAGACCATTTGAAAAAGAACTAATGATACAAAAGATTTTAAAAATACTATTTGATAAGTTCCATAAAACAGCATCTGCTTATGTTTTTAAATTCAAGTTTTAACTACAGGTATTTTCAGAATTACCTGCAGAGCTGACCTAGAACATATAGCAATCTTAGTGCTGTGTAGTATATGTTTTACTCCTAAGGAGATCTCAAAAACAACAGATGTTTTCTCAGCCATATTTCTTACTAATTCCTTAGGTAAAGTGTTACATTATAATACCAATAATTGTATTATTATGTTAACCAGTTATTACATTATTATAGTTGGTTCTGTTCTACATCAAGAGTTTTAGAAAATATGTTAAAAAACAGATTTCAGAGTGACCCACTGGTCTGCCAGGTCCTAATGGTAATTTGAAAAGCTTAACAATTCAAGTTGAAAAGATTTTAAATACTTTTTAGGTGTTGTATGGAAATTAATTTGACAACAGATTATATTAAAAAGTAATAAAAAATAAAAATACAATTGGGAATAACTAACATATACTTTGCATTATAATTATAATTGTTTTCTAATTTTTAAAAAATTATTTTTAATTCCTTAAAAAATTTCCAACTCTTTTGAGATATAATTGCCATAGAATATTGTATTAGTTTGAGGGGGTGCCTGACTGGCTCAGTAGGTGGAGCATGGACTTGATCTCTGGGTCATGAGTTCAAGCCCTATGTTACATAGCAATTACTTATAAAAACAAACGTTGTATTTGAGATGTACCGCACATTGATTTGAATATGTGTAAAACGTGAAATGATTTCTACAACAAGTTCAGTTAGCATTCTATACTTCTTAATAAAATTATTACTTCATTTCCTGTTAGGGTTAGCTAAGGCAAGTTTTTCAAAATTAAGTACAGTATTATTTTTAGCATGAAAACAGTTCCTCTTTTTTGTTTTATTTCTGTGATTATTCTGAAAGTTGCCCATTGAGATACATTATTCCAAACCTTCATTTCAGTTCTTTTCAGATTTGCTTGGCATTTATGACATGTCTTAGATGCTGTGTGCTTTTACTTGACATCTTGTTCTACTTGTATCTTAAAAGGGAAAGAAAAGTAACATTCATTATCGGGGAAATTTAATATATCTGTAAATATGTACACACTCTGACCCTCCCCCCTCCCTCAAAATAAATAAATAAACATTAAAAAAAAAAAAGAAAATGTAAATCAGTCAGTTCCTAAGGGGGCATGGAGTGTCACCTGCATGTTCAGCATTGTGCTAGCTACCTTACACAGCAGCTTGGAGTATTTTATGTAAGAAGTTTAACAGTTTAACACTTTAACATTTTATTAAGTATTATTGTGATATTTTAATCAAAAAACTATCAAACGAAATGAATCTAGGTGCCTATATATGTGCATATATATAAAAACATATCACACGTTATGTGAAAGCTCCAACGTATAATACTAAAGACTAATTCTCTAAAACCTAAAAATACTCAAATATAAAAGAAGAGAGTTAAGAAAGTTGTGGGAACTTGAAATAGTTAGAATGCCCAAATGTGGAATAAGAATGGTCTTGAGTACTTCTTCCTCAGGTGATGTGGGGGAAATTGGAAATATTTGAAAAGCAGTCAAGAGACTAGTTTTATTTAACTTACTCTTTCCACTGAACTGTGTGTTCCTAGACACATAATTGAAGGTCTTGGGTTTCAGCTATCTCATTTAAATTGAGGTTTGGAATGCACTGTTTTTTGATGCTTTATGGATATATAATTCCATCTACCTTGGAAGATACATCCTGAATTTAAGATGTTACTGCTGAATTCTCAAAGTATTTTCTGAAATTTTCTGAAAAATTTTCCTGAAAATTGGGGAAAAAATGTGTTCCTGTTAGAAATGTTGGTCTGAGAAGCTACATTAGAGCACAGACTCTGGAACTAGACTGCCTGATCATCACCTCCACTTCCGTGCTGTGTAATCCTGAGAAAATTACTCTTTGTAGATTCGTCAGATTCCCCCTCTCTAAGACAGGGATAATAATACCATATCAAAGGGTTATTGTATGTGTTAAATTCATTATTATATAATCTGTGAACTACTTAGAATCAATGTCTAGTACATTGTAAGCATTATATCAGTGAAGCTCTTTTTTATTATTTTATAAAATACATTAGAAACCAAAACTTTTATTTTGAGCCAGGTATATATTTTTTAAATTTTTTATGTTTATTTATTATTGATACAGAGAGAAACAGAGAGAGAGAGGGAGATACAAAATCTGAAACAGGCAGGCTCAAGGCTCTGAGCTGTCTGCACAGAACCCAATACAGGGCTCAAACCGACAAAACATGAGATCATGACCTGAGCCAAAGTCAGACACTTAACCGACTGAGCCACCCAGGTGCCCCTGAATCAGGTGTATTGAAACTCTGGCATTTTAATCATTCAGTCTATGATACAGAATTATTTCTGTATATGCATTACAGATATACTAGCTTGTGACTTCTAGTTTAGGACGTTGCAGTCATACAAACCTGTGCATCAGAACACCTGTACTGTTGAGCATTACCCTTTATGGGGCAACAGAGTTGGGCAGAAAGCGAGAGCATTGAAATAGGTCGGAATTCTAATCCGGATTCTGTCACCCACTAGGGACATACCTTTGGGCTGCAGTTAGATTAAAGCATTAATTATGTTTTAATAAAAGCATAAAACTTTTTCTGAAAAGAGAAAGCTTTTCTAAAAATAAAAGCAAAATTTAAAAAGAGATTTGACTACAATGTGGCAGGTATCAACTTCAGAAGATTAAAATCAGCATAAAAACAAATTAGAAGGCAAACAGCAAACTGGGAAAGATATTTGCAGCAACTCAGAGTATTAGGAGCCTTCATGCCTGGGTCACTTTAACAAGTAGACTGTACTCTGTAAAACTGTAACAGAAAAATGGGCAGAAGACACACAGACATTTCACCAAACAGGAAATTTAGTGGACAGTAAATGTATAAATTGTATTATTATTTATATTATATACTTATTTACATTATATAATTATATATGTAATCATTTTTATGTTTATATTATATATTTATATATAATTATAATATTTATAAATATAGAAAATGTATTTTTATTCCCAAAAATCCCACATTTTATTCCACATAACCAAATAGATAACTTTAAAAAAAGATACTGTGTTTCACCTATTTTAAAAACAATACTTTAATGCTGGTGAGAGTGTGATACAAGAATGGCAGCATAATTTAGTATAATCTTCCCAAAAGTATTTTTTCAGTATAAATCAAGAGCTTAAAAAATATTCACAGACTTTTGCCCTGTTGGAAATGAGTTCAGATAAAAGTATATGTACAAAAGTCTCACTAAAGCATTATTTGTAGAGATGAAAAGAATGTTACCATGAATGTTGAATAATGAGGAAATAGCTATGGAGATGCAACAATTTAGTTGAATAATTTTATTGACATAGAAAGGGGGAAAGAGAGCGGGGGAGAGTGAGGGACACAGATCAAGGGAGACTATTGAATACTGAAAACGAACTATGGACTGAAGGGGGAGGGGGAGGGAGGGAGGGGGTGATGGTCATGGAGGGGGCACTTGTGGGGAGAAGCACTGGGTGTTATATGGAAACCAATTTGACAATAAACTATTAAAAAAATAGATAAAAGCATTGGATAGAATTTAAAAAAATAAAAAAGTCGTTCACTGAAAAAAAAAGAAATTACAAACATTTATTTCTATTTCATTTTGTAATTTGCAAAAATTGAAGGTGATAATATCTATAAGGAACTTGTGACAGAATATTCATCAAACTATAAAGTAACAAAATGATTGTTCCTATTAATTATTATTATTACTATATCAAATTATACCAAAGATTTCATTTTTCAGACATATATTTTATAAATAAAGAAAAATAAAATTGAGTATTTTTAAAAAATTGGAATAAAAATCCAATCCAGAAACTATTAAAATCTCTATAAAATATTCCAATAATCTCAAAACTTGACTTTGCTAGACTCAAATCATTCTCTAGGTATCATAATGGCATATTAAACTATCATATAACATATATATGTGTTATGTATCATATAACATCTATGCTTATATAAAGGAGCTATTATTCCTGAAATTCTTATTCTGGTGTTATAAAGGTATTTTACATCTGAAAAATTCATCTGTAGGGGCACCTGGGTGGCTCAGTCAGTTAAGTGTCCAACTTCAGCTCAGGTCATGATCTCACAGTTCGTGGGTTTGTATCCCCATCAGGCTCTGTGCTGACAGCTCAGAGCCTGGAGCCTGCTTCAAATTCTGTGTCTCCCTCTCCTCTGCCCCTCCCCTGATCACACTGTCTCTGTCTCTCAAAAATAAATAAATGTTTAAAAAAATTTTTTTAAAGACCCCCAAATGAAAAATTCATCTGTTCAACACATATCTACTAAACACTGTCATATACCAGGCCTTATTCTAGGTGCTAGGAGCAGAACAGGTCTCTGCCATCATGGAAATGATTTTCTTGAGGGAGCTGCTACTCACTAAAGAAGATAAGTTTATATTGTTACAAGTACTGTTATTTACAACCCTCCTGTACTTAGTGCCGCTGGGGCAGGAAGGCATATATTTATGATGGAGCAATCCAGGAAGTCTTTCTGAAGAGGTGATTTTGAACTAAACCAGAAGAGTAAGAACAAACAGAGTATGCAAAGGAGCCAGGAGATACATAACTAAGAGCAAGATTCAAAAGATAAAAGTCAGGACATTTAAAGTTCAGAAGAAGGGAATAATTTTTGCTCTAATACTTTTTTCTGAGAAGACATTTAAGTGTCAGTGATGGATCAAAGAGTTTTAAATATTGAAGATTTGCAGGGAGATGAAGGAACAAAGCATAACTCTGAATGATAAAGTCAGGCTTAAAATACTTTTAAATCATTTGAGTTGAAACGAAAGAATTATATGTAACAAGTTAGTAATCAAGTTATTTAGTATTAACTTACACACAATACTAAGTATTCATTAGCACATGGTTAAAAATAAGGTATAATTGTTTGCAGATCACTGTCTTTCTCTTTGCTCACTTAAAGCTCTATACTTTTGTATCTATAATGAAAGCATTGTAATATGAAAGGGTTGCCATGACAAATACAAATGTTTCATATGGAAGAGGGTTAGTTGGCATGAATAATGCTACATTGAAGATAATTGCTAAGGGAATTTAAATTAGATTGCATTTCACCTGAAGAGAAAGATGTTATTTGATGGATAGTTTCTTTTCATTAGCCTGTATGAAGGCTTGCAGGGATGGAGTACGGGACATGAGAGTCAGCAAGAGGAAGGGGATGAATAGTGGGAAAGGCAAAGGTTAATGGCAAGCAAAATGATAATAAGTAAAAGTGATTAATTAATTATGTAACAGCTGATGCGGAGATCATGGTTACAGGTTATACGATCATGAAGAATGTGCAGGAGGCTGACAGGCCAATTCAGAGTAAAGGATTGAGAATCAGAAGGAATCTCTAAAAAGATTGAAGACTAAAAATGACTATATTGTAGTTTAAGTTTGGGTCACAAGGAAATAAGTTAAATTATGACCAAAAAGGAAAAAAGGCCAAAGATGCAAACACAAAGAAAAAGGAGGAAATGTTAAAAGGGAAGAATGTGGGGGCAACAAAAGAGTTAAATAGGAGTTTAGGGTATGTATGTGTTTGTGCAAAAGAGAGAGAAAGAGAAGAGAGAGAGTCATTTCATGACTAAGTATTTCAGATTATAAACTTTGGAAAACAGACCAATCTGAGCCACCTACGAGTTTCAAGACCTGTACAAATGTTCCAATAAGGAAAACTGTGAAAAAAAGTCCTATCACGTACAATTATACTGATGAGATGACATAATCACAATTCGTGCAAAGCTCTTAGCACAATTCCTGGCAGGTGCAAAGTATTATTATTGTGAAGATCTTAATTGTTCAGGAACCTTATTATTCAGTTCTAGAACACAGGATTTTAACCATGCATTTTTAAAAGCGTTGTCACATTTTTTTCTATGCCTTGATCCAGTAAAACTTTAGTCTACAAACATTATTGAAAAAAAATTAAGAGCTGGACAGAAATCTGCTTAGTGGTTACCTTGGGCTGGCAGGGAGAGCATTGACAGCAAAGTGGCACCAGAACTTTTTACAGTGATGGAAATACTCTGAGATTATCTTGATTGTGGTGACGTTGCACAACTGCATCATTTGTCAAATGTCATAGATGCACCTAAGTAATGTGAATTTTCATTTATGTCAGTATGCTTCCATAAACCTGGCTTTAAAAATAACTGAAAACACACAAAATTTAAATGAATTTTAAAACATATTACCCTGATAGTACTAAATATACATACTAATAGAAAAATTTTATTTGGCCTGACACATCCCAAGCAATTAAGAGCCAAGTCATCCCCAAAAATAGGGATTAAAAGGCTTGGTAATAGATGGGGGTGGCCGATATCTTCATAATACAAAGGAATAAGAGGAGTAGAGTGGATGAGCTAGCAGACAATGGAAGGTCTTAAGCTCTGTGTCTTAAGTGGTGGTCAAGAAACCCAGAAGGAGCAAGGAAAGTATTTAGGGTTGAGAGTTCCAAGAACAGGCAAGGCATTAACAAAGACATAGATTCTGGATATTCTAGATATTCATTGATAATAACTAAAGGAAGAAGAACAGGTATGAGAAGTAATGTTGAATTTTTACCTGTTTTGGACAAGCTGAGTTTTGAGTACTGATGGCTTATCCATGTGGGATGGCTAGGAGATAACTAGAAATGTGAATCTTTATAATTTTTTTTGAGAGAGAGAGAGAGAGAGAGAGCGAGAGAGCGAGCAGGGGAGGGGTAGTGAGAGAGGGAGAGAATCCCAAGCAGTCTCTGTCTGTGGCAGCACTGAGCCTGACACAGGACTCGGTCTCACAAACCATGAGATCATGATCTGAGCCTAAATTAAGAGTCAGATGCCTAACCGACTCAGCCACCCAGGGGCCCCCAACTAGAAATATGAATGTTAAGCTTACAGAAAAGGTAGGAGCTGAAGGTAGAAGTCTTCAGCATTGAAGTGGAGTTCAAGCCCTGGACTTAGCTTTACTCAGGAATAGAATAAAAAGAAAAGCCAATGACAGCACTTTAGGAAATACATATATTTGGGCTGAGAAAGATAAGCCAACAAAGTAGTCTAATAAAGAGTGAACTGAATGAGTGTCAGAAAAGTGTAGACCAAACACTTGGAGAAAATACCAAGGATAGTTTAATAATTTTATCAAATGCAGCAGTGAGGTCTGATAGAATGGCACTGAAGAATGATTACTGGATTTGGCAAATATGACATTACAGGTAACCTTTGAGACCTAAGTTTCACAGTATCAGACTTCCCTTAAGTACAGTACTCATATTTTTTTCTTTGAGTGAAGTCACCATGAAATAATAGAGAATGCCAAGAAAATGAAGTTCTTACTACATGAATCAGCAGAAACCAAATAACATGTACTTGACTCCATGTTGGAGACACATAAAAGGCTCTCTACTTTGGGGTCTTTTTACTTTATAGCTCACAAGTGCTCAGTCATGTAGAAACTCATTGTTTTGTATTACATTTAGTGGGTCCCACTTACGAAACTTGCAGTGGTGATAAATAATTGATGACCAGGATCTTAATTCCACATATTGCAGATTTTACTCTTGAGAGATTCAGTATTAGAAATAGCTCAGATAAAGGTATTCGTAGAGTTTTAATGTGGTGTTAGTTGTAGAACTAGGATTCAGTGATAAAACCAATTTTTACTTTGTGTTCTCAGAGTCAGATTTCTTTGGTTTAATAAATCCTTTCAAAATGAGGTTAACATTTTGAATAATTAGGTCCCTGTGCTATAAATTATTTTAATTCATGTTTGAGTTTAGGGCCTATTGTAAGTACTATTTTTATTTCAAGTTTCTGGATTGAAAATTTAAGGTATAGATCCATTCATAACTTATTCCAGCCATTTGAAGCTGGAATTTAAAGCAATTGAGCTCAGTGCCAGAATCTATGTCCTTAACCTCAGGAAATGGGGTCTCTACCTGTGACAAGGTGGAGGATGTCAAAGTGGTAAAGCCAAGAAGCTGTGACATGTGTGGTGGACCCCATGAGTGAACAAAGTGACATGTCTAGAAAAAGAAGAGGAAGAGAGGAATTCAGAAGGGCAGACTTAATGTCAACAGACATTCTAGTTAGCAGTTTTATTTAGGATCCTCAGTGCAACTGGTAATCCCATTGAATGAAATCCAGCCCAGTGTCTGGTTTAGGCTGGTCTGTTCCGATAGGTGTTTTCATGGAATCCTCAGCTGTCTTTATCAGAGAGCGATCCTACCTTTTATTCCTCTTTCTTCTCAGTGTTGAACAGAAGATTTCAAGAAGTGTCCCAATGGGTGAAACATGTAGAATGCATCCTCTGAATTCTGAGGGAGTGTCAAACTGCAGGACACCAGTTACTCTACGTAGTTATTATCATTCCCTGGACCAATAACAATCATCATAAACACCTTTGGAAAAAGACACACAGCTTGATATCTAAGCATGAGTATTATTTAAAATCCCTGTATTTACATAGTTCCTTTTCTTATTGTAAATAATGAGTCCCAACTTAGGTGATCCGAATTTAATGAAACTTCAGTATTTATTTAACTAACATGGCTAAATTATATAACAACAATTAATATGTACATTTATCCTTTTAATCACACTACTGCTACATAAACTTCCCTCATTTTATCTCAACTGATAACTCAAATGTATAATCATTTTCTAGGATGATCACTGTGGATATTCACAGGAGATTATTATTACTAATCTTTTCTCTATCTGTTCTTACATTGGAAGCTTATGTCCATTTGCAATATACAATCATAGTTTCGTTGGTTTTCATGATTTTTTAAAATTTCAATGTAAAATTTTTCTTTTTCTTTACTCAATTAAATTTTCCAAGCACGGTTTAACCTTCCTTGGCTTGCTTGTTAGTGGCCACATGTTGTTGTCTTGAAAGGAAATGTAAGGATTTTACAACTTTTATGCATACCATAATTGGGAATATGAAGTGAAATATTATAAGTAACAATTGACATTTATTTTACTCTTGGAAATTTGGTCGTGTTTACTTCACTCCTCTCTCCATTTGGTAATAACCCCTTTATGATACTGCTATTCTTGGAGAAGGAACAAAGCTAAGTTCATTATCATTTTCATTATGGTTTGGGGGATATGATCACATGTGTTTGGATTCTTTTTGAATCTCAACTTCACAAAAGAATTCCGCTTTGAAGGACTTATCACCCCTTATCTGCCTCTTTGTTGGCCTGACTTAAGAAGGTAAAATATCTTTGTTACCTTAAAAATATGTATGTTATCATTTCAATGCCATAGGTAATACAATTTATTCTTTAAGCTTTTATTTAAATTCCAGGAGGTGAACATACAGTGTAAGTGAGAGTTTCGGGTACACAGTATAGTGATTTAGTACTTCCGTACAACATCCAGTGCTCATCACAAGTATACTCCTTAATCCCTTTCACCTGTTTAACCCATCAGCCTCCTCCTCAGTGGGAACCATCGGTTTGTTCTCTATGGTTAAGAGTCTGCTTTATGATTTGCCTCTCTCTTTTTCCTCACTATGTTAATTTGTTCTGTCTCGTAAATTCCACATATGAGTGAAATCATATGCTATTTGTCTTTCTCTGACTGATTTATTTTGCTTAGCATAATACTCTCTAGCTCCATCCATGTCGTTGCAGATGGCAAGATTTCACTATTTTTTATGGCTGAGAAATATTCCATTGTGTGTATGTGTGGAGGGAGAGATTCCCAAGCAGACTTCATGCTCTCAGTGCGGGGCCCTACATGCAGCTCTGTCTCACAAACTGTAAGATCATGGCCTGAGCCAAAACTAAGATCAGACCCTTAGCCTACTGAGCCACCTAGGTGCCCCCCTCAGCATTTCCAAGTCATATACACGGGGCAATAATGTGTGTTACTCTGTGGGTTATTGCTTCTTTAATGTAGATTTTATCCATCAGGAAAAAGGTATAATATTCCAAAGTGCTTAACACATAGAGGGATTAGTTTATTAACCCAATGAATCCAACTCTTGTTTGTCTCCTTTTTTTGAAAAAAAAAAGTATATTTATTTTTAGGGAGGCAGAGAGAGACCGAGTAGGGGAGGGGCAGAGAGAGAGCGGGAAGGAAAATTCTAAGCAGACGCCATGCTGTCAGCCCAGAACCCCACGGAGGGTTCTATCCCAGGAATCATGAGATCCTAACTTGGGCCAAAACAAAGAATCAGAGGCTTAACCAACTGAGCCACCCAGGAGCCCTATTATGTTCGGATCTTTTATCAGTGGTTATTGCCCTTTCTCTTAGAAACAATTTTAATAACCATTGTAGTCCTTTTCCAAGGGACTTTTACTTGAAAATTTAGTTTATCCTTTAAAATGTATCTTGTTTTTCAAAGATACAGGAATTAAAACTAACAAGTTAAAAATAACTACATTAGAAAGTTACTAATGTTTTCTCTTGAACATGTCAGTGTACGCAGAGGAAAATCCTACAGTAAAACAGTAACCCTTGAGCTAGGCTGAAAGGTCCTCCTAGACTCCTGGATTAGATCTTCCAGATGATTTTGTTTGCTGGGCAAATTCTCTGGTTTCGTGAACTTTTTATTACAATTTGTGTCTATCTCTCTTTCCCAGGCTTGCTCTTAGATCGATCGATCTCTCTCTCTCTCTCTCTCTCTCTCTCTCCTCGACCACCATCTTTCCTCCCTCCCCTTTCCTTGTCTTTCTCCTTCCCTCTGGTCTTTCTTCATCTCATTTCTGACCTGTCTCCTTACACACACACACACACACACACACACACACACACACACACAGAGTAAAGTAAATTTTAATAAATGCAATACCAGGGAAGAAAGAATAGCAATTTCTAGACCAGGTATAATATTTCTAGAAATACATTCCAGAAATATATATTTCTAAGTATAATATAAATATAAACTATTTATATTAATGAAATAAATATGATAATATAAAGGAACAAACACTTAAACATTATTTGGCCTTGGAATTAACCAACCAAATAGTTTTATAGCAAAAAGAATCATAGAGAGTATCTGGTCCAAAATGATTAATTTTACAGATAATGAATTTTATATACAGAAAGCTAAATGAAGTGCTTACATTTATAAGGCTTGTGAAGTGAACACTTAAACCCAAGTATTGTCTCTTCATATTTTTTAAACCAGTGCTGTTTTTAAGATTTTAGATTTATTCCATGGTGCCTGGGTGGCTCAGTCAGTTGAGCATCCGACTTTGGTTCAGATTTGAACCCCGCGTCAGGCTCTGTGCTGACAGCTCAGAGCCTGGAGTCTGCTTCAGATTCTGTGTTTCCCTCTATCTCTGCCCCTCCTCACTCACTCTCTGTTTCTCAAAATAAAATAAAGACATAAAAAAAACTTACGATTTTATTTTTTAAATTTTTTTTATGTTTTTTATTTATTTTTGAGAGACTGAGAGAGACAGCGTGAGCAGGGGAGGGTCAGAGAGAGAGGGAGGCACAGAATCTGAAGCAGGCTCCAGGCTCCAAGCTAGCTGTCAGCACAGAGCCTGACGTGGGGCTCAAACCCACAAACTGTGAGATCATGACCTGAGCCGAAGCCGGATGATTAACCGACTGAGCCACTCAGGCACCCCAATTTACGATTTTAAATTCATTCCTGTATAGCATAAATACGTGTCATCACCCTAAATCTGGACATTTGCAAAACCTCATCAACCCTGTGATGGTCATTTGCACTGCACTCTCCATGCACAAAACCCTGACCTTCCCTTGTAGCCCAACCATATCCTGATTTTAAATGTTGAAACCTGAAATGGTGCTAAAATCCAAGTCTTCTGAATGATAAAATCTCAATAAGTCTACTTACTGAATTTAGATGTCAAAACCAGATATGCCATGTTTCCTTGAATCACTAGGTCATTCCTAACAACATCTATCCTAAGGAGGTCTAAATATCCATTTCTTTTGACTATGAGGAAAAAAGTCTGCACAATTTGCTATAGCATCTCCTTTGAAGTATTATTTAATGAATATGGCAGAGACAGCAGACAGATACAGACAGTAGCAAGTAACCTAGATATCTACAATAGATTGTTAAGGTTCAGAACATAATTTCAAAGCCTGTGAGCTTCAAGGTAGTGCAACAGTTTTGTCTTCTTAGGGTCTTTATGTTTCAGTTAATTCCAACTTTGACTTAGCCATATGTGGAGTTCAGTTTTCCTACATTCTGAGGAGCAAAAGAAAGATCAGTTTATAAGCAAACATATTATAAACCAAATCAAATTTTATTTTCTTTCATTCCCGACATGTCAGCTCCTAGTAACCATAGTAGAAACATCCTCAGAATTGACTTATTTGGAAATAAATATTCCTCAAAACTTGTGTATCTTAGCCGCACAGTTAAGATTAAGTGTGTTCAAGGGGAAAAGAGAGACAAACCAAGAAACAGGAGCCTAACTATAGAGAACAAACTGATGGTTACCAGAAGGGACGGGGTAATGAAGAAGGTGACGGGGTTAAGAAGTGCGCTTCTCGTGAGCACTGGGCATTGCACAAAAGTGTTGAATCACTATCTTATACACCTGAACGTCATATTACACTGCATGGTAACTAACTGGAATTTAAATAAAAACTGAAGAAAAGATTGGTTTTTACACTTTAAAGCAAAATGCTTCTATTTGCCCCAGTACTGATGCAGAAATAGTTTAGTGCGTAATTTATCATTTTTATCTCAATATTTGCTTCCATACTTTTAAATTTTAACTTGTTCCAATGTTTGTTATTCTCTGCATTAATCTATTTTAACAAATAATTTAACTAACAGAAGTGTGCTTTTTATGAATTTATAGTATATAATAAAGTTTTAGTATAAGAAATAAAAATTTATTATAGGCAAGTGATTATGAAGAAATTTTTCAATGGAAAAATTTTGTTGCATAGTTTCTTAAGTCCCACTTTTGAAAAACCTGATAAGGAAAATTTTCAAACATGCCGGGATCACTTTTTGTTTCAATGTTCATTAAAATTGGAGAGGTCGGCACTTTATTATATTTGGCAGTATTTCTCATTATATGCCACTTTCAATCAATACACCCGAATGCTTTTATTTAAAACATAAATATATATCCCTAAGATAAACTTAGCAATGAATGGCTGTTTATTTACATTAAAAATATTTAACATTTATTTCCAAAGCATTTTTATCAAATCACTACAAAAATAAAATAACACTTAATTTCAATAACCAATGATAACTGCTAACATTGTGATATAGAAATCTTCATTTATCCCCACTATCTTTTTGTCCTGTATAGGTTATGTGCATATATATTTTTATGAATATATATAGTTTTAAAAATTATAGTTCAGAAACTATAGCACTATATCACCTTTCCATGTTTTATAATTATTAATGGCAATATCTTTATATTTACATATGTGAATGCACCCACACACCATATGCATTGTTTCGTGGATGCATTTATCTGATAGATAAACCAGGAGTGCAGTTCACTAACCCCTATTGTCGGACATTTAGAGTTTACGCAGGCCTTTACAATTTCCAAACAACATGGCAGTAAATAGATATCTCTGTCTATCCTGATCATTAATTTATTTCTTTGGGAACAGTCCTGGGAAGTGAAATTTCAAGTTCAAAAATATGGCCGTTATAAAGTGTTTTGATACACAGCACCAAATATGTCATATTTTGAAACAGTCTACTTTTTATCATTGTACATCAGGTACTTTGGAAAACATTCCTATAAATGATCATCAATTTTTTGGTCAATAACTGTCAATGGCTGTAAGTCCAAAAAATAAGTTTTTTCACTTTTAACAGATATTGAAAGAACCGTTAAATTATTCAGTAAAATCAAGGACAATATTTTTTAAATTCCTCTACCTTTGAAAATAATAATGTAACAATATTACATTTCTCACTTATCTCATATATATTTTTATTTAGTCTTATTTATCTCATTTTATCTTATGTAGCCATTTTTAACATTTTCTCTTCTTATTGCTCTGACTAGTGAAAGGTATCAATAAGTTGTTTTGATAGTCTACCCTACTGAAACTAGAAAATAGACACACGTAACCATGCTTTCTCCTGTGTGATTGTCACCTAGAAATAAGCAAAAAGCTACATACACTGATTATACCTTTTTCTTTATTGCATTCATTTGGAACATACCTAAATGCTGATTTTAGCATTTAGGGAGGACATGAATTTGGCCCTTTTAAGCTTTGTTCATTTGGAATATGTGAATTCTGTCACTGTCACCATTATAGTCTGTAATCTTCTTTTGTTTCGTTTTGTGCCTCTTCAACTTTGTATTTCCTTACAAGAAAAGTCTTGTAAACTAGAATTCAATACGATAGTTAACCAAAAGTAATTTTTTCTTTTCCTTGATAGTTTGGCAAAATATACTTAATTTTTTTAAAGATATGTTTCTACTATACGTATAATATACTTCTTTAACTTCAAAAATTGTCTTAGATAATATTTTGTTTTATATTCAGATTACATTTATTATATCTCTGTGTACTTATGAACATAGATTTGTTAAAGCTACCCTTTATTTATGTTGCTATTAATTATTTGAGAAGTTTCAGCAGAAGACAGTTTTCTATAATGGATCTCTTTACCAGTAGGATACTTCTCTCTCTAAGGATGTTGTTTGTGAAGTGTTTTCCTTACGAGAATAGGTTGATAAAAATGTAGAAAGGGAATGGAACGCTTCATATGAGCCAAATAGTTTTGGAGAGAGGAAATGTCTGGTTTGTCCTAAGGATGAGCCTCCTGGGAGAATTTAAAGTTCTAAGCTAAAAATATATTTATCCAAGTTTGTTGACTGGATAAGTGACGACTAAAGTAGTCACTTGAGAGATTATTCTCTCGCAAATACTTATTCTCTAACAAAGAATTTTTTCATTTAAGGACTATCTGTAGATGATAATTGAGTCTAGAGATGAAAGATGTGTTTGAGATTGGAATTTAATTGATAACTATTTAAATAGTTATATCACTCTATTTGCATCTTTGTTTACTTAGACAAATACAAATTAATATTCTCCTTAGGCCCCTCAATGATCTGTTAAATATAAGTGATGTTCCATAAACCTGATTCTACAAAATCTTTAAATCATTGCTAAGGAGAAAGGCACTTTTGCAAAGCAATATTAGAAAATGCATATATATGTATGTATGTGTATATATCTATATGTATGTATATATAAAATGTGTTGTAACTTCTTTGTTGGTGCTATTCATATTAAATACTGTCTTGTACTGTGATATCAAAGTGAAACTTTTTTAAAGAACTTCCCATTCAATTTAGTTAATATTCTTTAAGTACACATAATTTTTTGATTCAGGGATGGTGTTTTTGTTCCATTGCCCTTGAAGAATATAAATATATTTTCCTGAGAATATCTTTGGAGGTCCAAACAATCCCAGAGCTGTATTTTAATGGACAAGTAGACATTTATACTTGACTGTATTTCACATTCATATCATGGAGGCATTCACTTGATTTTATGTTTCATTCAATTTATATTAACATGTTACTTCTCCCTATTTTATAATTTAGCACATAATTAGCCAATCCAATCATTATTAAAACAAAACTCTTAACAAGAACAATTTGGCTCACTTTAGTGAATAGTTGACTTAAATTTGCAGTTATATGTAGAGGTTGTGGAATATAGACTCCTTAATTCAAGATACATTCTTTTATTCAAGATTTTCTTACTCCTTTTTGGAATTTTTCCTTTTTTTAATCTTGTTTTAATTGGTAGATTTTTTATTTAGAATTTGTTACTAACAAGAATTATCTGATATACAATGAGATTTGTTTCAGGATGACTACAAAAATACTTATTTTATGAATGGACACACTTTACTGCAGTTTCTAAAAAGTTATGATGTTAAGCAAACGGCATATATGTGTATGTTTATATTTCTACCCACAGTCAGTAAGAATTTACATGACATTTTGTTGTAGATGCCCATTTGAGCCCAGTAAGATGTGATTATCTTTCCCAGTGTGTAGATTTGTAGTATACAATTGAGATTTTGTTTTTCATTTATGCATATTTATAAGAAATGGTATTTTCCTATAAAATTTCTTTAATATAAGATATAAATACACCTTAAAAACATTTTTCATGTTTGCTAAGATTTGACTGAATTTAGTTCTTGTTCTAAGCAAAGTTTTTAAAGACCCTCTTGATGTCTATAATTGATGTGTTTATAGGTAGGACCTGTTATAGAGAGTGTTAATCTTATTTTATAATAGGCTTCCATCTCATTTTCTCTCCTCCTTCCATGTTGTGTTTTGTTTGTTTCCTGAAATGATTTCAGTGTCTTTACTGGCTTGGTATGTTCTCAGGAGTATTATTCCAAGTGCTTCTTTCTTGGTCCTAATTCTGGAAAATTCAAGTTCAAAAGATCCATATGTAAGCCTGGGCAGCCTGCTTTAACACATGTGCTAGTTTTATGATAATGGTTTCTAAACACAGCTGTAAAATTGTATTTGAAACCAATTAGACTTACAACTATTTTTCTGTAAATAAAGCAAATCCTGATGAATTATAAGCTAAAGCTTTTACAGTATTACTGTTGTCGAGTTTATGTGCTGTCAAATATATTCTCCTGGGCGTACATTTACCAGAAAGTGTTTCTCCCTAGTTGAGATTGGTTGTTCTGTTAAAATTCATTTACATTTTTATTCAGGTTAAAACTTTTTTTTTACATATTTAGTCATCATGCTTTTATTCCCCAAATTGAATACTTTAAATAAATTCAAGAAATAATATATGACATTTAATTTGTACGTACTACCTTGAATGAAAGAAATATATCAACCTAGCATTTCTTCTATTATACATCCTGTAAGTGGGGCTCAGAAATAAGAACTGAACATTAATTTTATGGGTTTTTTTCTACTCGATAGGTGCTATGGATATAGAGGAGAGAAATCGCCAAATGAAAATTAACAAATACAAACAGGTAGCCGGATCAGATCCCAGACTGGAGCAAGATTACCATTCAAAGGCAAGACATTTTTCTTTTTAAAAGTTGTAAAATAATAAATTAATCATATGAAACCGTTAGATTCTCTTCAACTTCTGGATGCAGATTAGTTAGACACAAACATATAATGCAATGGCCCCATGATTATTATTAAATGCTAAAATTTATAATGTGTTTACATTGCAACTTATAGGGATAGTAATTATCTTATCAAAAATATCATTATATAATATAGGAGATTAAAGAAATGAAAATCTTAAATGATATGAAGAACTATTTTTTTAGAATTTTTTATTTTATAAAATCTGAAAGGCCCTAACACCTTCAAAATTGTTTAGGAAGAATAGCTCTTGTTTTCCCATACCTAGGAATTTCTTTTCAATTTCATAGTATTTTAGTTGAATCTGGTTTATTGCTGAGTTACTAGAACAAAGTACATACTCATGAGCTGTTGTAAGGAGTTCAAAAGGTTTTTTATTGAGAATCTTTTTGAGCTACTTTTTGGGAATAAGTTGAAGTATGAGATCGACCAGGGAAGACTCTCCTCCTTCACGGCCTTTATATTTTCAAAACATTTTCAGGTGCATGATGTCATTTCTGGTCAAAGTCATGAAAAGACTTTTCTCTGCTGTACCTATTTAATAGGAAAACAAGAATAACAAAACTTACGACATTTTATCATATGTTCTGTGACTTGGTAATGTAATCATTGCAGTCTATATATATATATCTGTGTGTTAGAGAAGAGCAGTTTGGATTTTTATACACTGATAAGGGTCCATTTTATCCTTACTTACTTAACCTTCAGTTTCTCTCCATTTTATTCCATTGTTTGGTAAAGTCAAGACTTATTACGTAAACCATAACTGGCTAGGGTGGATGTGCAAACGGGGTGGGTAGCACAGGTGTCTAGTTTCTAGCATGACCTAGAAGAGGCAGAGATTCCTACACCAGCACCATCCTCCAAGCCACCAATCTCTTCCTCAAATTATTCACAAAGTGAATGTAGAATTGTTCGTCACGGAATTCTGGTGTGCTGGAAATGACTTAGGCCTAACGCCAGAGAAAGGTATATTCAATTCAAAACAAATAAAAACAGCCTTGCCTTTACTCAGCAGGCCCTAAACTTCTAGAATTTTTTCTAAAATAAAAATATTAATAACTTCAAATAGGTTCAGTGGATGTCATAGGAAATCGTTTTGTAGTGATACACTACTTCAGGTGCATTCCTAATCTTTTGAACTTGATGTCAGAAATGGTACCTGTGTCTTCCCAGACTTTGTTGTATTTCATCTTAGGGCTAAATAGAGGCACCTGGTCTTTCGTGGCATTTTTTCTACTCTAATCTCTCATTTATTCATTTTATATAATCCAAAGACCAAGCCATATAGTCCTATAAAACAAGTTATTAAAATTTCTCGAAACATGTCTTCAATGAATACCAATTTATTTGTTTTTCTCCCGTGTACTTTAGGAAAGAATATAGATGATTTTTTAAAATACATAGACTACTCTCAATAATACTGTCAGTAGAGAGATGGATAAGTGTCAAGGGATAATGAAGTCAAGGCAAAACAGAGTAATACTACAAGTAAAGTTTGTGAACAAAATAAATAGTGTGGGACCCAGTATAACTGCTGCATGTGAACCGTGTATCGTGACTGTGAGCTTCCTGGAAAGCAGCACAGGCGGAAAGGGAAAGGGGATCAGCTGTATAATTTACATTGTTTATATAATAAAAACAAATTCCTTAGAAACGATACCAATGATTCTTGTTATAGGTACCTGACAAAAGTTTGCAGGAGGAGGGACCATGGAATACAAGAGGCATGGCTCCAGGGTTTTTTCAAGTTGTGATTCCATTCCAATTCATAAATACATGAATTCTTGAATCTTCAAAGTTTTATAACTTTGTTATCAATTATGTTGTTAGAAAAAATCTCAGTCTTGGGAAAGAGCTAATTATATTAAGCACTACATTCTCGAAGGTACTCCATCAGGAAGTGATTTTGCAAGTGCAGTCCTAGAACCAGTGCCATCATCGTCTGAGGGCTTCTAGGAGTGCAGTTTTTTAGCCCACCTACTTAATCAGAATTTGGGGGGTGGGGTCCCTGTATTTTAACAAACCTACCAGGAGATTCTGATGTAGACCAAACTTTGAGGACTACTGCTCTAAGGTGAGCTGCTTGTAAACTTTACTTCTGGGTAACTGAGTAAGTTGACTTCCTTTATTAGGGTCTTAGCCACTAATAAAAGCCACAATGAATGATGTCATTAAAAATGGAGACCTTGTTTCGAGAAAAGATGATCTGACACCTTTACAAGGTCCTCGGAGTTTATAATATCCTATCACTTGAATATTAAATACTTATCATTATGTTTTCTTTTACTGAAGTTATGCATTCCGCTTAACTAAAAAGGTATTTAAGCCATTAAAGTACAATTTTTAAGGGTTCAAAACACAATTCTATTTCATTACACCACAAATTATTGACTGATGTGCAGCTATCTCTTATGCATCATCTATTTCCCCATCATCCCTAACTTGCTCTTACACTGTCAGGGATCAAAAAAAAAAAATAGTAGAAGATACTTTTCAGTCAAGAGTAAATATAGCTATTATTAATTTTCATACTAATAGTTTCTTAGGTTAAAATTTTTGACAGTATCATTCTTTTTAATTATTTATAAACAAATATAAATATAGCTCATATTCTTATTCTTTTCTTCCTTATTTGATAACTATTAATGTAAGCCTCATTCTTGAGCTATGTGCTTTAATACATTAGATCTAATTCTTGACAAAAACAATTTAACAGATGACAGAACTAAGATATAGAAAGGTTAACTAATCTACCTAAGTGCACATGGCCACTGACTCATGGAAAGTATTATTCATAGATAACCTATTCTCGAATTTAAGAAAGCTAAAATCAATGTCGAAACCTCAGACATATAGAGCAGATGCTATACTTCTGAGCTATATTCTTGAAATTTCAGTGAAGCTATTAAGAAACTTTGCTGGGCTCTAGTTTTATGTTAGTGAAGTGTCTTTTTAATTACACATGCCACATTTTAAAGGGCATTGCCCTCTGAAGTTTTCAAGGTTTTTGCGCAGATAGTTGTCAACAATTCATACTAGATTTTTAAAAATCTCCTTAGTAACTCACTTTGAAAAAATCTGTAGAGAATAGCTATTAAGCTCCTGTCTATCTAAGAATATTTTAAGCATACTAGGAAATTTGAGGACAGAAGATTTATATTTAATAAGAGCAGTAAAAGGCATGTGCAGACATGATTCCTGTTTAATCAGTGGATGATTTCTCAGGGGATTTTCCCTAAAAATAGAATTTAACTATGTAGCCAGTGTACTTCTCATGTCTACTGCATTCTCTCTAACCCAGTTTAATTCATCTATTCTACTCCCAGCAGAAATGTAAAGATCAACTTTAATTTTTTTTCTACAAAACCAATATTCTCCACTCTTCTTTGGTTCAGAGAAAAGGTGATTTGTCTATTAAGTTTAACAGTGTGACAGTGCAGAATATGATTTGGCGTAGACCCTACCCATACTACCCTTCTGTGAGTTATGTAATTACTAATTAACATAATTAACAATAATTGAATGTCAAACAATATATATATGAAAATTTGTATGGATAATTTGATAATGTTTATTTAAATATATGTTTATGTTTTTAACTAGCCATAGTTATTATTTTTAAATGATCCCAGAAGATATTTTTTAAAAGGGCATTCCCTAACACTTCAATAGAGAATGCTGTGCAGTTCACTAGCACAGTATTTATTTGGAGCTCAACTTTGGAGAAATAATGCTCTTTTTTAATGATAGTAATGTTTTCACAAAAA
This sequence comes from Suricata suricatta, assembly GCF_006229205.1. Classification (NCBI taxonomy): domain Eukaryota; kingdom Metazoa; phylum Chordata; class Mammalia; order Carnivora; family Herpestidae; genus Suricata; species Suricata suricatta. The sequence continues at coordinate 46,667,880 of NC_043714.1, forward strand.
TATCTTATTTTTATAACATAAGTGCTGTATATAAAATAGTATTATAATTTTGTTTTATTTCTCTCCCTAACATTAAGTAGTGCCCAGAACTTTTCAAATGTGGGCCAGAGGTCTATATTAATCCATTTAACCCTTAATCTAAAGATTGGGTTAGAGTTCTGGGAGCAGAGGACAATGTAGAAAGGAGAAGAGTTTTTCGCCATTCATTTTACACACCTGATCCTAGTACTTGTCAGTTGTTCCCAGGATTTTTGTCCTTTAAGGACCCATTCACCAATTTCAAAGAGACCTATCATGAGGAAAGCAATCCAACTAAAGTAATTTACGTTATAATATGAATAACACAAGGCAGAAATAGTGTCATTTTTAAAAAATGTTTACGTACACCTAACACTCACATTGATTAAATTGTGGGCAATACCAATGTAAAAAACAAAAAACAAAAAACAAAAAAAACCTCAGTTAAAAACAAAGTGTTTTTGACAAATAAGTCACCACTGTTAACTAAACTGTACCCTTTATTAGACTTTATCTCTTCTCTATGCTGAGAATACACATTCAGAGTCAGCCTTAAGAGTTTTAAATAGACTTTCAAGACATAGGCAATAGTGACACCAGAAAAGGGAAACAGATTGGGGCGGGTCAGGAGTGGCCACATATGGGTGGTTTATAAGTTGGATGTTTGTCTTAGAGACTCCAGTGTCCTCAAAATGCGACAGGGGTCCGTGAGTGTAGCATCGTAGGTGAGAATTTTGCCTGGCCTCCAGCAGACTCCCCTTGGGTGCCATTGGGTAGGTTAACCCCTTTTTCTCAGCTTCTTTCCCTGTTAAACCAGGCTTTGGGATCTATTTCAGAGGGTCATGATTAGGATGAAATGAGATGATGTTTAGAAATGGCTTAGCATTTAGTGAAATGCTGAATAAGTGGTGTACATTATATTTGGTTTTATTTTTGCGATAACAGCAGCCAGTGGGATCATGGGCATGAGAAATTACTATGACAAGGTCAGAAAGCAATGGTCAAGAAATAATCGAGCTAATGAAAAGGATTTTAGGGCAACCAGAGCTCATTGAATGTTCCTTTTATTCTCAGAGAATTCAAACATCAGAAATCTAAAAGGAAAAATCCAATTTAGGGGAAAATAATGTATGAATCTTCAGGGATATGGAAATTAGAAAAAAACAAGAGGCTGGAACATGATGTTTGATGAGAAATTATAAACTAAATTGCTGAAATGAAGAAATTACATTATCAAGGTTGATGTGAAATGAGTCTGGCTCTCGGAAGGCAGTGAACAGGCACACACGTAGGCCTGGGCGTTTCACAGGAAGTGCTCCTCAATAGTGGTGACATACATATAGTGATATCTGAACACGGAAAGACTACATTTATAAAAAGTAACACTGTAAATGTGGATAGGCGGGCTTGTACAAATTACTAAGAAGATGCTTGAAAATAGATACATTTAAGAGAAGTGAAGAAATGGAGGTTTTAATTTTGTAGCAATGATTGAAATAAAATGCTTGGGAAAAAAATTTTTTTGGCCTAAGCAGAAAAGTGAAGTTGCTGGCCCCGTATAACACAGCCCAGCAACGGAACGGTTGAGGCAGAAGGCTTTGTGCCCACCGGAGGGGTCGCCACTGAAACATCCAGAACAGATCCTGCTGTGCTGGTGGTGGTGAGGTGGGAGCCTCTGACGAATAGAGCAGGAAAATTCCAACAGGAGTGATCTCAGTAACTCAGTCTCTACTCTGCAAGGCCCCCAAGGAGGAAGTTAAAATATCCCAGAAAAAGTAATGAAGCTTCCTTTCTTGGAAGAAGCAGTTTATTTTTTCGTAGACAGAGGTAGGATTCAGATTTTCAAGAAACTCTGATAGGCTTCGTCCAGCCAAATATCTGATAGAATGGTTTCACTTTTAAAAATCAGAATTAAGGGGCGCCTGGGTGGCTCAGTCGGTTAAACCTCCGACTTCGGCTCAGGTCAGATCTCACGTTCGTGGGTTCGAGCCCCGCATCGGGCTCTGTGCCGACGGCTAGCTCAGAGCCTGGAGCTGCTTCCAGTTCTGTGTCTCCTTCTCTCTCTGCCCCTCCCCCTTTCATGCTCTGTCTCTCTCTGTATCAAAAATAAATAAAACATTTAAAAAAAAAATAAAAAAATAAAAATAAAAATCAGAATTAAGACTGCCTACCTGTGGCCTCCATCCCTGGCCGAGTCAAGAAATCTTACCAGTTACTGATGAAGATACCATGGCAAGAATGCCAGTGGCTGGACCTGGATTTCTTCAGTGAAACATACCCTTCTCTCCCCTTCTATTCTTCTGTGTTGTCTTCATTTCTTTATAACCCTGCAGTCAGGTAGCTTCAAGATCTGTAGCAAAATCCCAAGAGAAACTTCTGGAATTAAGGGAAGTTACTCATATGGGAGCACAGGAAGGAAAAGAGACAAGTCACATTACCCAGAACTTTGCCACCAAGGTTCTGAGAAAGTCACTGTGAGTGCTGTTGTCACTTCTTAATATTCTCTCCCTCCTTCCCCAGTTGAGGACGCCTTCTGTCTGAGTACTACATACTTTAGATTGCTTCCTGACCCCAAACCAGGCCATACCCTTCTGGACTGTCTAGCTGCTTGTTTCGGAGTCAGACAGCCTCCAAACCTTTTATTAGTTACCTGCTGTATACTTTTCTTCAGTCAGTCTCTGGTTGTTCCTTTATCAAGTATATTTACAAAGAGAGATAAAACTAGCTTTTAAAATATAGATTATTAAGCTAGTAAGTAAGAGCAACCGTATATGATACGGCCCCGAAAGCATAAGAGATATTAGTGGTAATCTTATCAAGGCCTGATTGAAATAACATCAGTCTCACCTACAAAATTGACAAATGGCTGTATAAGCCTAATGAAAAGAGAGTTGGAAATTAAAATGAAAAGGAACTAGATAAAATCATAGTTTAAAAGCCTTTATATTCTCTTTTCCCTCTTTCATAGTGTCTTATTCATGTCAGTGAAGGCAGATTTCTCATTTGTATTATATTACATCCACCAAATAGAATTTAAAACTAGCCAAAACTTTTTCTGTATACATTTATGTAATCTCTTCTTTATCTTTGAGATACATAAAGGAAGGGGTGATCAATGTATCATCATGGGAAAAAGGGCCGTCGGAAGTATACCTTCTTGCTGTTGGTGTGTGTTATTCATAACCACAGTAGCAGCCATGTTCACAGAGCACAACTTTTGAAGTCTTGATTACAGTAATAGAGATATATAGCTAGTTTTGTTAGTCATTCTTCAATTTGTCTTTAGTGACTATGATTAAATATAGACTGCAGAGTAGTATTAAAATTATGGACTCTAAAACAAAACTGCCTGGGTTCAAATCCTACCTGTCAATATTTGAATGGCCTTGGACATGTTACTTAACATCCTTGTGCCTAGGTTTCTTATTCTGGAAGATGTGCTAATAATACAGGACCTACCTCATAGGATTGTTTTCAAGATTAAATCTGTGTATATATGTATAGCTCTTAAACAGAGTATGGGATGTAGTAAGGAATACATAACTGTTAGCTGTGATATGATGATGGCAGTGGTGGTGATGGTGATGGTGGTGATGATGATGATGATGATGATGATGATGATGATGATGATAGGGAAGAAGAAGAGAAAGAAGAATCATTTCCAACAGGTAATTTTCTCATAACAAAGCCATTGAGGGCTCAGGTCTGTCTGTATTTGTTGCTGTCAACAATCTACTAAGTACAGCTAAGCATATCTAACAGGTAATCCTAAAAATATATGGGTGGAAAGGGAACAAAAGTATAAAGATTAATAATTTTAAAGGTCTAAAAATTGACTAGCGTTGTATTATTTTTACCAGTTTAGCAAATCTTTATCTAAAATTATTTTTCTTGCCATTTCTACTCCCTCGCAAACTGGATGCACTTCAACTTTAATTTAAAGACAGAGAATAAAATTATTTTGCATGTAAATTTATCTCTACACACACACACACACACACACACACACACACTCTAGAGATTTGAGGCAACACACACACACACACACACACACACACACACACACCCTAGAGGTTTGAGGCAAAGGAGAATTTCTCTTCTCCATTTTTTAGCTCATGGAAGCAATAACTATTCATTTCTTCCTTGTCTCATAAATACAAATATACTTCACTTTATGTAGAAAATTCATAGTTAAAATCTTGATGGTAAATAATTCTAGTGGAATTTTAGAATCTGATATTTTTATGTGTGAGTAATCTTTGAATTATAAAGTTTCCAACTTTAGGTTCCTTTTTTTCCCCAACATCTTGTATTAGTTTGCTAAGACTGGCATAACCAGATGCCACAGACTAGATAGCTTAAACAAAAGAAATTAATTTTTTCATAGTTTTGGAGGCTTGGGGTTCGAGATCAAAATGTTGTCAGGTTTGGTTTTATTCTGAGACCGCTCCCCTTGGCTATAGAAGGCTACCTTCTTGCTGTGTGTTCACAAGGTCATTTCTCTGTGAATTGCCTTAGAACCCCCACCCCCCGCATATGGCCTCATTTTACCTTAATTACTTGTTTAAATGCCCTATCTGTAGGTACAGTTACATTATGAGGTACGAGGAATTCAGACTATAATATATGAATTTGGGGGATACACATTTCAACTATAACATGTTTCTAAAAAACAATGGTCTTTTAAAATAACTTTTGCTGCCTTATAAAAGTATATTTGATTATAATATCAATAGATTTTTTTGAAACAAGTAACTATAACTGTTTCATTTCAAACTTTATAACTGTTTAAAATTGTGTTACTTTTTCTCTTTCTCCAACTACATTGTCATATCCTAGGAAATGAAATATTTTTTGTGTTTGCGAGTTCAGTTTTTAAATTATTTTGCTTAGTGAAAAAACCGCATTTAATTTAAATATGGTTTTCTTGACCATAATTTTATTCTGACGTTCAGGCCATGGGCCTTTTTCTTTACATGTATTTGGTAATTGCCACCTATTATTGTACAACCACATGTCAGGCCAAGAAGTATGAAGAGGGTATTTTTAATTATGAAGAAATGATTTGAGGTGACCAGGAAAGCCCTTTATAAGTTATAGAATACTGTAAAGTTACAGAAAAGATTATAATTTCTCCCTTTTTAATAAATATAATGTTGCTAAAAACTGACAGAAGAATTTTAAGTAGCTTGTATTCAGCTCCCTGCTGCTAAAAGGGCCAATCTATGGATGATAGCTGTTCTTGCCAAGAGCATAATGTCGTTTTCTATATTGCCCAAGAATACGCGGAGGAAACATTTTCTTCTACCTCCAGAAAAAGTGAAACTCATTCATTTACCTCTGGTTTCATCAAGCCTCCGGAGCTGCTGGCTTGTTAGCAACTAGAATACCTTACAGGGAAGAGGAGAGAGATCTTGTTTTATGAAATCAAGGAGGATATGGGAAATAAAGAAAGAAGAAAATGTGATAAATAAGCAGAAACATTATTTTCAACTCAAATTCCATATAATCTGGGAGATTAGGTATTCACATGTACAAAATTACAAGAATAAGAATATTCAAAACAACAGAGTTGTGAAAACATATATATCTTCTGAGCCAACCATGGCATTTATCCCCTCCTAAAATACATATATTCTGGCTTATGTGATAAATATTTTCTTTTTTTTATCATCCTGAGAGTGAGAACTATATTTTTTCATTTTGGTAGTCTCTCTAATGGCAAGCCTTTGCTTTTTCTATAATAAGCACTCAATGGAATATTTTTGTATGAATGAATATGGACATCAACGCTGAGAGAAAGCTAGAGTGTCAGGGATGGCATGTGTTTGGGAAAAGCTTTAGAGGAGGCGAATGTCAAGTATTTTGTACCAAGGCAAGGACAAGTTATGCACTTTGGGAGAAGTTATTGGGTAGTTTTTTGCAGGAGAGTCTGAAACAAACTTTCTAATGGGCATTTAATTATTGCTTTATGCCTAATCATAGTAAGAACAATACTCAGAAAAATTAGAAGATTTGGGCTCTAATTTTTATTCTACCACTTAAGTGATAAGACTTGGATAAACTTCCCAATAATTCTTTACAACCCAGATTTTTTATGTGTAAAAATTGAGGGATCTTGTAATCTATAAAGTGCCACATGGTACTTTGAAGGCTGCTTTGAAAAACACTGTGTATTAACATTTGGTTTTTAGGTAACCTCATTATTAATTAATAAAATCATTTCATTTCATGGCCTAATATTTTAAATTAGGTTTGAAGTAGAGAGTTTATAATTCAGTACCTTCATCTAATTGATTCAGTAATCTCTGATGAGTGTCAGACTCTAGTAGATATATTCTCACAAATGATTGAATCTGTATTTTTTAATTAATTTATGACAATATTATTTAGAGAATAACTTCATATGTATAATATTTTTGCTTATTACCTCACATGAAATATTTGACAGCTAGGTTTGAACTGACACTCAATTTGACACTCATTTGGTACCTTTAGTCAGTTAGGCAGTCAACTAAGGGAACGTGGAGCTATCGACACCCATAACTTCAATTTAGTTTGGCTAATTCTAATTTGAACATGTCTATGGCTTTATTATGTAACAGCTTGTTCATAAACATAAAAAATTAGTTGTAATTTTCCTTCAGTTGGAAGGATATTATTTGTTAGCAAAATAAATGTACTGATGTTTTCCTAAGTATGGAATTTTGATTACTTCTATTCATCAGTTTTGAAGATGGCAAAATAATACTTCAGTCTGAAAATAATAGAGCTGTCCTATAAGAGAAAGAACTTTTTGCTGGTGATAACTTCAAGGGTAGAAATAGTGTATGGAAAAGGGTACAGAAGTTGGCTTGGCACATGGGGGCTCCCAGTAATTGTTATTTTTGTTATTTATTACACATGTGACACAGGGTAATAGGAAAACCTTACAGTTGAACTTCATTCTTATAGGTGAACAAAAATGCATTAGTTCAGTACAGCTTCCCGACTAAAAACGAAATGGCTGTTATTTTCAGATTGGCCCCTTGCAAGTCATTTTCATGACCAGGCATACTCCCAGCAGAGCTACCAGGCTTCAAGGTCCAGGCAGATAAGAACATCTTACCTCTTAAGCCCATTGCCATTTTCTGCTGCACCCCAAAAGATGACCTGATTTTAAACGGAATGTAAAGGGATTATTCCAATAGGACATAAAACATATTTATCTTTTCAGTAGTTTGCAAGCTACTGTTTTCTATTATTTTAAAGTTTTGTTTAAGATCTATCCAATTATAGTTATAAGTAGTGTTGTATTGTTATTTTTATACAGTTTTGGTATTCTGATTATACGTATCATTTTAGGTAGAGTTTAAAAATTTTCAGAAAATGAAGAAAATCTTTATTTTAAAATATATACTTAAAACTGAACATTTTAAAAAGAAATGACTTAAGTTCTACATATACTTGCCTGGTATCCCGTCAAACATGAAATTATAGTTAACACATGTTTTTAATGGAAAGAAATAGAAAGACCTGAATACTAACAAGTTGCATAAACTTAGTTAATCACTACACTGGCTTTTAATTTTCTCATCCTCAAAATTAAGAAGCTAGATTATATCCTCTCAGAGATTACTTTCAACTTTAAAGTACTGTGATTTTTTTTAATAACTCAGTGATGAGCAAATAACTAAAAAGTATGTTTCAGCATCAAATAACTTTCCTGGGCTTTTTTCTTAAACAAAGTGTGTCTGTATAGGAGTCTTCTTGTATATCTGAACAGATTTTGTAATCTCAGGGGATGTTTAGTAGCTCTCTCTTTTCTGCAACTCAGAACTGCATGCCCGGTATGTCTGTGAAGCTGATGAGCTGTAACTCTGGCGTCTGGTTCTGCAACATTAAAAGAAAAAAGTTTCCAGAGAAGCAGTCAAATGAATAGCAATGAAACGAAGGGCTGAGCTAATGGAGGCAGAAAGGGAGAAAGGGAGGGAGACATGAAAAGAGAAGAGAGGATGAAAGGAAACAAAGGAATGGAAGGAAGGGGGCAAGCAGGCTAAATCCTTCCAATCTCGGAGTTTATCATTGAATTAGGGAAACACAGGTACATAAGTGATGCTCTTACAAAATAAGCTCTATTAACCGATATAATAAAACTTAGCCTTGCAAAGGAAGCATTAGGAGGGAAATATTCATTTGGCTTGGAGAAACCTAGGAATACTTTATAGAATAACACATAAGGTGGAGGACATGCCAGGTAGAGGAAGAGCTTAAGCAAAGTTGTAGGAGAAATTAAATATATAGCACATCAGGACACATATTAGGAGATAAGAATGGACAAGTTGGCTGGGACTAGGTTACAGAGGGCTTGAATCACTCAGTTAAAAATCTAGGCTGTTCCTCATTATAACCATGGGCTTTGAAGATACTTGAAGAAGTCACCAACAGGAACAGATATTAATTCTAAAGGTATACTTAAGGTGCATTTGTAAGGGAGATTAGAGACCAAAAGTCCTATTCAGAGGCTACTGCTACAGTCTAAGTGGGACATACATGTTATTCCTCACCGTGTTTTGACTGTTGCCTTCATCCCAAATGGTCTTAATGCACACCCAACCGAAGGTGCTGTATCTTCTGCCACAAGGAATGAGAGTAACAGGCTTCTTCCAGATTTTCATCAGAATGTAATTCTATCTGCCTTATTCCTGAATTTGGTAAGTCAGGATGATGCTCAGATTCTTTCAAGTTTCTCAACACTTCATGGTTATTCAGGCTATTATTTAGCCCTGATCTTCCTAGATCCAAGTACCCTGAGTTACTCTATACTTTCTAATAAGGTACTATTATATTTGAAAAGGAGCCCTCTCCATATCCCTAGTCTGTTCATTCTTGTTGTGTTTCTGCCTGCTTCACATTCTCAGGACCTTTGTCCAAATGCTTTGTACTCATGTTTTACTTCCGTTGCAGCATTGGGGTTGCTAACTTGCTGCTCAATATCTATAAGATCTCCGCCCTATATCCTAATAAATGATACAAATATTCTCTCAAAATTACAAAAATCAGCCATGGGATATTTAAATATATTTACAAAGGATCAAGTATTAGGGATTCTTGTGGCTAAGGAGCATTTCTATTCTTAGCGTACTATTTCTTAATTCTAGCTAGATCTTACAGGTTTCTCATCCAAGGGTTTGGAAAAGCATTTAGTCACAATGATGGTGTAAGTGCTTAACACTACTCTTCTCTCTTTTGGAAAAGTCTAGGCTCTTTGGTTTGCACTAGCAGCAGGCATTCTGTTCTACTCTCTGTCATGGATATACATGAAATGTTATATATATCAAAATGGAGTATTGTTATTTACATATTTAACAGTCTGTGAAAACAGACTGAGAATACTTCTTGATTGAGGCAGAAATTTCAGATGACATTTGTTTGAGATATTACTGAATAAATAAGGAGCATACAAATAAATATGACTCATTAAAGTTGTTGAAAAAGAAAAAAACTCATTACTTTATGTGGATATATCTAAATCAATAGATGGCTAAGAAAAATATATAGAAAATGTTTGAAAGTTCTTTGTAAGCCATGAAAACTATCCACATTTTAATAATTACTAGTGTTATGGTCATGAATTGTTACTTTCTCTGGTTTAACTTTCCTTGATGCGAAGTATAAGCATAATTACAAACACTACTGCAGGCTAAGAGTTTCAAGAATAAAAACATGAATTTCCAACTCAGGCTTGGTGTTATCCTTCTTTAAGTAAATTAAGCCAACCTGGTGTCAAAGGACAATACCTTATTTTTCAAGTGAGATACGGAACTAGGAACTTATTTATAAAGACTTCACAGCTCTTTTCAAGGTTTTTTTTATGTCAAGACAAAATATTTGAGATGACAGCCAAATGTTGATGAAAATCGAGTATCATAGTCTAGAGCTTCTTTAATTTCATCAGAGACTATGTCTTATTATTATCATAGTAAATATTTACTGTGTATCAAGAGCTGTGACATTAGGCTCAGAGAAGTTAAGAGACTTGCCCAACATTATATAGCTACCAGTAAATAGGAGAGCAGTCACACATCAGTATATTTCAACTCGGTAGCCCATGGCCATTATAATATATTGCTTCTTATCATCAAAATCAGATGACCACATCATAGATTTCATCAATACTGTTAGTGAAAGAATGTACCTTTATACCATGAAGTCTGAAAATATCTTTGTGGACACAGAACAAAACGAATGGTGTATCATTCAGGTTTGTAGTCATATGTTTGTAACAAAAAAAGCCTGACAAGAGTATCTGAAGAAATCCAAACAGCAGTCTACGGCTGATATTGCTGTTTAAGGAGCCAAGCTTCCTGTTCCCTGTTCTTAGTGTAGACGTCCATGTTCACTGTCACAAAATGACTGCTACATCCCTCTGCCATGTTTAAACTCTAATTTAAAAAAACCGCAAAGAGGGAAAGTCAATGGCCACCCCAGCTGCGTCAGCCCACTATAATCAGGAAGGTAATAGCTCTCTTCAACCCCAGTCCTTGGTTCCTACTTACATCACAGAGACCAGACCCAAGCCAAATGATCATCCTAACTACAGGGGATCCTTGGAAAATACAGTTGTTTGGTTTTGTTCTTGTTGTTGGACTGCTGAAATAAATCTGGATTCTTTTAGTAAAAACAAAAAAAGAGAAAGAATATTGGTAGGCATTCAACAGCAACTGAGACTTATATATAGTCAAGTGTGGTAGAATTGAATTAACCTGCATGAAAGACTAGGAACCCATTCATCTGCCCCTAATAGCTAAATGTCCAGATATTTGTTACCATAACTTACAAATGTTCTATGTTTTAGTTAGATATTGAGCTTATTATAAGAGATGGGAGATACATGAATAGCTGGTTTGGGGTGAAAGAGAATACATTTGGTTTTGGCCACGTTGAATTTGATGTACCTTCCAAACAACATACAGAGGATGCCCTGTTAGCAACTGGAAACATAGGTCTGAGGTTTGGGAGACAAGTGAGAGTAGACCATAAGGATTTATTAGTCATTACATGGTGGTGAAAATGTGTGGATAATGGATTGGATCATCCTGGGGGGATATGCATAGTAAAAAGAGGGCTAACAATGGAATTTTGGGGGAAATTTAATTTAAAATCAGGTCAGAGAAAGTGAAGCTGGCAAAGGAGATTAAGAAGGAATAGTGAGGAAGACTGGTGAGAAACCATGAGTGACAGTATCTGAGAAGCCATTTATGGAAACATTTCAGGAGAGGGGGCTTCAATAAAATAGACATAACAGCAAAATCAAGCAAGAAAAAAACTAAAGACACTACTGGCTGGTAAACTAGGATATTATTGGTCATTTTTGTTTTTGAGAACAGTGTCAGTAGACAGTAGATTAAAATGGGTAAAGAGTTATGAATTCTGAGGAAGAAAGTGATAAATGCATTTGTTAAGGGCAAAAGCATGAGTTCTGTAGCTACCTGCAATCTGTAAACCTGGAATTTCATTGCATAACTGGCATTTCCTTTTCTAAAACCTGTGAGAAATTGATGTGAATAAATAACAGGTGATGAGAACAGCTGATTACTAATAGGCATAGAGCTCCCACAGAGCTCTAAATTGAGAGAGTCATAACTGACTACTAGCAATAATTTAAAATTATTAAGCTTACAAGTTTTCCTCAGACCAAAAGGCAGTTGGCTTTTTAGTTGTCTTGCCTTATAGGTTAATGGCAACTCTTTTTACTATTACGTTTTTTCCCTTAAGCTCTTCTTACTGTTCCATCTTTCACAAGATTTCCCTGGATGAGTAATTTAACAGATATGACATTTTATTGTCCCTTAGTCATTGTCTCCTGATCAATCTCAGTGAATCCTATAAACAATGTATGTATTTCTAAACCCCATGCTCAGTAGTGTACACCAAGCCTGCACTTGGTAACTTAGTGACTTGAAATCAGCCATGGTGGGAGTATTTGTTCCTCGGAAATTAGCAAACTGTGTAAATCAAAACTTTTTCCCCTTGGATACCTGGTCATTAAACATATGTCAGCATACCACTGCCTAGACCCACCATGGAGAATAAAGGGATCAGGTGACTAAACTCTGTTCAGCCATCATCGCAGTATTTTATACTCTGACTTGATGCTTCATACTGGAGATAATACTCCAGTATACAGTCCAGGTAAAACAACCGTTCCATTCCATTTGTTTTTATTCATGAAACATGTATTGAATTGCTGCTATGTGACAGGCAAGGATGTAGATAATGGGAATACATACTAAAATATTAAGACAGTTATTATCCTCAGAGATTTTAAATCTAGCAAGATAGATAGATGATTATGTGTGTGAGAGAGAGACACACACGTGATAAAATTGTGAGAAAAGCATGGACAAAGTAACTTCTGAACACTCAGGACAGTGACTGATTCTGCTTGAAGGAATTAGGGAAGAGTTTTCTAGCAGGGATTTCATTTGCAAAATATTGTTTATAAGGCTAAATCTTAAATTAGCCCTCAATTTTCTGCGACTTTTCCTCACTTTCTTCTCCCCCTCAAGGAAAGACCTTATCATGCAATACCCTCTTTAGGAGTCCTATCTAAACAAAATTATTTCTAATAGATTTTTACACAATACATTCAAATCAAGCATCGATAAGAGCCTTGGCTAGGACAAAGGGAAAATTATCTGAAAGTAACTCTTCAAAGGGAGAGTCCCTGCTATCGTGGTATTAAAAAACAGCAGGACTCTCTTTGAATTATGATTTGAAATACTGTAAAAATTGGTTAGTGAAAATGACAGCCTCTTCTCGCTAACATGATTATTTTATTGACCACAGTACCACGAGTCTCCCTGCCCTGTTCTTGTCTCCTCCAGCCCCTGAGACGGGTGTCAAGAGCCCTGTCCAGAACTTCAGCTTCTCTGTGTTCCCAAGATTATGTTTGCCCTATTTTTTCCTCCAATCTTATGATCTACTCTGAATGTGGCATGAATATTCCACCAACGATTTCTTGATGACATAAAACTTATTTCTTCTTCAAACCTGGACTTTTTGACTGCCTTGTATTTTGCAGTGAACGATCCTTGGACTAGATTTTTAGACAACAAATTGCAGTTTTCTGTGAAATTTAGTAAGTCAAAGACAAGTAATGCTCAAGGGAACTCGGAACCCCACCCCTGTGTTTTGTGCAACAAGTGCATGTACAAAGCTCAAACAGCCTGAGCTGCTGAAATGCTGTTAGAGAACCAAACTAGGAAATTACCTAATCTAAGAACTTCCAGTAAGTATACTGGAAAAATGAAAATCTTATTTTAGATGTTTGAATTTACTTTTTCTCAAGAATATTATTCTAAAATTTTAATAGTAACTTTCCTTTTAATAGAGCTTTGATGATTTGCTATTACTTTCCACTAATGTTAGATGAACAAGAAGGACATTAACTTTTCTAGGCCACTTAGGAACTCTTTAGAGTCTGGAACATCCTGAAGAATAATAGTTTCCTGTAAATTTTTCTAGTTCATGATGTGCTTAATAGTAATGTACAAAACATCAAAATGCTGTCGGGAAAAGCTTCCTTCCTCTCTTCCAAGACTTTAATGATCTCCAATCAGGGCACAATTTTCAGCTGAGATTGTATAATCCTATGCAATAAATCTTCTTTGTTTTTGTTCCATTAAAGAGAATGGTGAGCATATTATCCATTGTTCATCTGTCAGCTGTAAACTAATACATGCTAATCGTTGAAAACATTTTTATTATATAGTGCCAAGACAACACCAATCATTTTCTAAATAAATGAACTTATTTGCATTTATAACTACCTTGGTACAATAATAATTTAGCTGGTTCTATCTCACTATTAAACTATAAACTTTGGTTTATCAAACTTTAGGAAAAGAAAAAATACAATTAGGACATTTTTTAAAAAATGAATTGTTTTAAAAGTTAACTCTAGTATTAGGTCATTTATTACTTTGATTTCTGGAGGGTTTTGGAGTTGTATGTATATATGAAGATGTTATATTCTAAATATATTCAAAATATGTTCTTCTGAAGTCTTATTTATAAAAATATTTTTCCTATTATTTCTCACTTTCTGTATTTCTTATTCTGTTTACCATATGTAAGTTTGTAATGGAACCTTGAGCCATACCCCAAAGGTAAACATATTCACTTACTTAGAAGTAGACAGAGAAATGCACTTAATGAGGCCTTGAGAAGGTAGTAGAGTCATCATCAAACTAGTATTTTTAGCTAATCTGCCTTCTTTCTTTATTTACTTTTCCATTCAGTGTGTTTTTATTTAACAACCTTCTGCTTTAGGTGCTGGAAATGAGCAGTCGCTATGTACTAAGTGCCCTACTGGGCATTTTAAATATATCATGTCTCTTACTCCTCCCCAGAATCCTTAAAAAGGGGTTTATCCTTATCTTACTCACATGAAAACTAAGCGTCAGAGTTTAAATTACATTAAATTTTTGACTCTTAGGCGCTTAGAGAGTTACGAGAATAAGAAAGATATTATCCTGGCCTTTAGGAGCTTATATTCTAGTTGAGAGTATGAAAATTATATATGAATACACTTAGACATACACACATTCACCCCTTCAGCACAAGGTAGCATTGGATTCTATAAAAGCATAAAACTATAATAAGTAGAAGCTTATCTTTCCCTATATTTTGCATCTCCAAAACTTTAGCCTAGCAAACTAGATTATCTAAGAGGACTTAACCAAAGATATGCACAATGCACCTCAGGTGTTTAAAAAAAAAATTCTTTAGCCTTAGGCTAGCCTATGTTTACTTATGAATCATAGCAACAGAGGCAAAGATCATAACAACTTAAAAAGACAAAGGTTAGAGTATGCAAAGTCAGAATCCTAACTAGTGAAGTCAAGTAAAATGTAGAATTCAGAAATGAAAGCAGAGCAATCAAACAAGAACCGCTCAGGGAGACATGGGTTACACAGGAACCAGTTGGCTTTGGATATCAAAATAAAGTACTAGACACAAAAATTAAAAATATGGTGTCTTCTGTGTCAGCCAAGAAGTGTCATGTATTTCCTGCTGAGGTGAAGCTGTTTCTCATCCTGCAGTTGGGAATCAGTAGTTCTCAATAAGATCATGGGATATAGAAGAAGTTGTTCAAATGGGGAAGGTGAGACCTGACGGCACACTAGGAGTAAGTGGAAAAGCTTGGTTTCATATTTTACTTTTTCTTTATTAACCTTTTTTCTGAAATGAATCTCTTGAACATATGTAGAAATGATTGTATTCTTACCATAGCTTAGAGCAGTCTTAAAATAATATATTGATTTTTGGTTCTACCCAGTATTTTTTTTCAGTGAAGATGTACCTGGAATTGACACTAAAACAGTATTCAACGACTATCTAATCATCATCATCATTGTCATCGTCATCATTGTCATCTTTTGTCATTTATTAAACACTTGTTATATGTCGATATTGTGCCCGGTGTTTTTTACACACATTATCTTATTTAATCCTTGCAGCGAACTTAGGAAATGGGTACAGCTCTCCATATTTTAACAGATAGAGAACTGGGACTTACAAAAGCAATTGGTCTGGGGCGCCTGGGTGGCTCAGTCGGTTAAGCCTCCGGCTTCGGCTCAGGTCAGATCTCACGTTCGTGGGTTCGAGCCCCACGTCAGGCTCTGTGCTGACAGCTAGCTCAGAGCCTGGAGCTGCTTCTGGTTCTGTGTTTCCTTCTCTCTCTGCCCCTCCCCCTCTCATGCTCTGTCTCTCTCTCTCTATCAAAAATAAATAAAACATTAAAAAAAAAAAAAAGCAATTGGTCCAAGATTACAAACGTAATAATTTGTGAGGCCAAGATTCAGACCAACAATTCAGTCTCACTCCAGAGCACGTGCTCTTAATATGTTATTATTTTTCACCACCTCCTAGAGTTAAATCTTAGGGTTTTTCACCTGCTTTTAGTACATTTTTTTGGTGTACTGGCTAACTTAGATAACCCCATTGAAATGCTTTTCTACACTGTCACTTAAATTGTTTCTACTTTTGTAAAGTGACTTCAGTTTGAAAAATATATTATGGACTAAATGTCCTCCAAATAAATTCACTGTAAATAAATAATTACCTTTAAAATCAACATGTGGTTTCTATTTACATAGATACTTCCTGAAAACAAAGCAGCAAGTTTTGCAGAACTTAAGTGTATATTATTTTTGATACTTGAGAGTTTATCCAAGAATGTGGGAAGTTAAAATGGACTAAGGAAGCCCAATATCTCACCTAACTTGAATGTATATTTCAAGGTTAAGAATTTATTAAAATTTTATGGAGCCTTAAAAATAATTCCCTTATTTTATGTTTGAAGAAAAGAATCAGTTATTAACTCAAAAATATATAACCAAACACTGAGAGATCCTGGGGGAGGGAGGGACCCAGATCCTTTGAATCTGATTTAATGTTTATACTATACCCTATTGCCAGTCAATTTATCTTAGCCAGAATGTTTATATCTCTCTAATATTTGCAGTGAATTGTTATTCTTACAGAATGGTTTATTAGGTAAAGATTCTTCAAATCACAGTAAATTGTTTATATAAGATAATCATCTTTCTAAGGCTTTGTGAAATTTGCTAGTATCTATGCTTAGAAAAATCTCCATTGTAAAACTGACCAAATAAGGATGTTTTAACATTATGTTTGAAGTACATATAAATAAAGAAAAATCTATTAGCAGATATTCTCTTAACCCACTAACAGCCATCAGTTAGTAATGATACAACTATAATACTGTATTTATTTATATTATTAGACAGCAGACATGTATTATTTCTAATTTCCAAAACCCCAAAAGGAAGATAATATTTTCCCTGTTATTTTATAAACAGGCTTTTAAGGATCAAATAATTTGCTCAAGTTTACCCAGCTAGTAAGAGTTTTTCTTACTCCAGGTTTTCCAGACTCCAAAGTCTATTCTTATTTACATCCCAACTGTCATTAACAAAAAAATTTATGATGGTTTTCAACTTAGCAGACTATTTGAATGCCCATAACACCCCGCATGCTGGCTGGGTCAGATAACTATTCGATTATTTCAATTCCAGGAAGTTTGAACTGTTGTAAATAATAATGACTTTTCTAGTATTTCTAGGATTCATCAAAATTCCAGCAACCATTCAAAAATTAAACTCTCTTTTTTCTTGGCTTTCCATTCAAAAGTTAGTGTTTTAATAATTAGATTTTACGTTATCTCTAGGTTTTCAGTGGAGCATAATGGATTTCAGAGAACTTTGATGGCTACTAAAATTGGTCTTTATAAGTTACAATGACAACTTTATCATACTTTTTTTTTCCAAATTTTGCACAGAATAAAACAGTTCTATTTCCTTACATTATGTTTATTTCCCAGATTTTACCTAAATGTTCTTCCCTGGGGCCATTGCTATTGTGAAACTGTCTTAATGGCCTTCATTGAGGGGTGGTGAAAATGCTCTAATTGCCTTTGCTAAAAACAAGGGTTTCATATAAATTGAATTTTTCTTTTAGGATAATTGCCATTCACTTTTGTTTTCTGTGCCACTGAGTGGGGTTTTGCAGTATCCTCTGTGGACAATTAAAGTGCTGAAGTAGGAGAAGCGAATAATTGCTTTGTGCAGTGATACTGACAACCTCTGCGTGTTTGTCAATCTGTGTTAACAGTACCGATCAGGATGGGATCCTCATAGAGGGGCAGATAATGTTTCCACTAAATCATCGGACAGTGATGTAAGTGATATATCCGCGGTTTCCAGGACTAGTAGCGCTTCGCGGTTCAGTAGCACAAGCTACATGTCCGTCCAATCAGAACGGCCAAGAGGAAACAAGAAAATCAGGTGAGTGAGGGGATTTTAGCAGGACATTCCTCTAAACCTATTGTAGGTCTTTGATTTCCGTTGGATAAACATAAAATCCTTTACTTAGAAAAGGTTAATATGTATCATGAAGACAGTAAGAATTTCTGAATGCACTGCTTTCAATTATACTTTGGTCTATATTCAAACGACTATGCAGAGAAGTTTTATAGAACGTATAACATTTTTCTTACTAGACTACTGGATATGATACATTAGTTATGTTTTTCATGTTTGCTATTTAAAAAGTTAATTCTGTTACTATTCTATGTTTACTGAAATGAAAGTGGTGGGTAAGTGAAGACTTGAATTTTTTTAATGTTCCAAGGAATATGAAAAATAATATTTTGGAGGGGTTTTTACCTAGCTGGATACACGTCAGTGATCAGAATACATAAGAATTTCACCTTTTTAGTAGGATGGTCTCCCATTTTCCTGACACCTTTATGGAGGCATGGAGAATTCCTCAGCTTCCAAGAAAATTTGTAAATGTAACATGCTAGTATAATTTTCACTTATCACCTGACCTGTAGATTTGATGGGCACCTAAGCTAATTTATTGTTTTGGTTTTTTTTTACTTCCATTACATCAGAGAAAAGTCTATAATGGAGGCCACCACCTTTTTCCATGCAACTTTGTGACAGGAAAATATACTATAAAAACAATTATGACTAAGTGTTGCTTACACAGTGCTCCACCTGGTGAACACTGGAAATAAAAGTATTCAGTGTTTAAAAGATGTAATTTTTATTTATGTTTTAGTAGTTTTCATTACATTTCTGTTTAATTTCATATGCATTTTTTTCTTGACTTTTTCTTTCTTGTTTATGTTTATTTTCATGCCTCCGATTTGTGTTGCTTTCAAAAGGCCAAAGGGAGTAGAAGAGGGAGGGCAAGAAGGGGAGAAGCACGAAGAGATAGTTCATGAGGAAGAGGAGGTAAAGCAAGAAAGACTTATTAATGAGAATGAGAAAGGGACAGAGATCACAAAAACAAGTAATCAGGAGAAAAACAGAGAATCAGGAGATGAGGAAAAAGCACAAGATACACCTGAGCAAGGGAAAGAAAAAGAACAGTGGAATAAAGAGGATTTGCAAAGGCCATTTTCACAAGATGATGACAGGTAAAGTTTGCTTATTTTTGTAGATATTTCCCATTAGTAATGTAGCCCTTTTTCCTAGTTCTAAAAACTATTTTGCCATTTACATTTGGTTTATTTTCTTGTATTTTATCTATTTAGCTTCTAATACAACTAATTCATATATTGGCAAATTATTATCAAAAAGATTGACGTATGAAACAGCCTTCAATTTGTATCCCCTGACTCTGAGGGTCTGATTTATTCAGTTCTCTTTCTGACCAGATGAATCAAATGTAAATTTCCCTTAGTTCCTTTAGCGTTAATTGCTGCATATGTTCTCCCTTCATAGAGTCAAAAATTTTTAAATGAGATTCTGAAGGGCCTGAAAAAAATAGCCTACTTCATAAAAAATATCATATACTGGAAACAAACTTTAAAAATGAGTGACAAATTTGCTAGACAAAAGTAAGCTTTATTTGGTTTCTGGCTCCCTTGCCTCTTCTTAGTTTTCTGGTGGGTTCTAGCCCAGTTTTGAGTACTGAGGATGATTTCAAATCAGGGGCGGTGCTCTTTGATACTCTGAAAAGAAAGGATAGATGCCCCAGGGTTTATTAGAAGGCAAACCTGTCAGGTTAGCCCCCTCTAAAAATTCAAGCAGCTAGAGAAACTGCCAGAGAAGGAATTTTGGACAGTAAAGAGTGGGGGCGAACGTAAGCAGCAAGGTATAAAAATATGTTTTCATCTTCCTAACACAGGCACCAAGTGAGTCCAAAGCTATCATCATAGTGCTCTTCTGAAAGTCAGCCCAAGTACACAATAGACTTCATCTTTCCACCTGAGGAGATGAGGTTTCTCTAATTACATTTTTTAGAGACCAAGAATTGCAAATCATGTCCATTTTGGAGGAATTTGGTTTTCTAGCTGTCAATCCAGAATTTCATTTTGAGTTGGCACATAGTTGGCTTGATGAACATACCCTATTATAAGCCAAATGTTGCATTATTATATTTAAACGCAATCTCAGTTTGTACGTACTCATAATTAATGAGAAAGATAATCGGGGCAGATATTTTCCCCTTCAGTATACAATTCAGTGGTTTAGTCTATGACCTTCACTTTTTGTCTCAGATTGGTATATGTAACTCTATCTGTGATCTGTGAAAGTTCCTGTATAACAGATATTAAACTAAAGAGGGAAAGATCCCAAGTTTGGCATGTGATGTGATTTGAATCTAAACTAGTAATTTCAAATCTTATCTTTATTTCTTGTCTAATTTTTGATAATTATGCTGGTTTATTAATAAAGACTTGTTTGGCATAGGATAATTTCATCATTAGTTTACAGAGAAAAGTTTCCCAAGGTTTCCTTGGAAAATATAGACATAGAGTTTCCCTTCTTCCAAAAGCAGAGCCAAATGTAGGTCTCTGCTGTGTTTCTCTTACTGCATACTGTATAGAGGAAAACACGTCAGCCCATTCGTGTTTGCCTGAGGCCAAAAGTCTAACACACCTGGCCTGGTGGGCAGGGGTTTGGAGATTTTTAAGTTTTCAATTTTTAATATTACTTTCTCCACCATTTTCTTTAGGGAAAGAGTACATTCTTTTGCAGGGGAAAGAGAAAGATGGTATATTCCTAACATTCTGAGTCATCAAGGCACTGTACTCAGCTTAAGTAACTATATAAGACCTCTGAAACTATATAAACTAAAGGGAGCCAGGCTAATGTCTCCAGGGAACATATATTCTATAAGATGGCAAGAAGTATCGACTGCAATTACTTGTAGGAAACCTTTGGTGTCACTAACTATTACAAGATAAGCTCTTGAATTTGCTTTCATTTCTTAGAATAAAATGAACAATCTTTATTGAGAGGAAATATGTCTGAGTACTCCCTATAACATTTTGTTTTGATAGTTGATGAGTACAATGCTGGCTTGTTTAAAAACAATGTATGAGCTTGTACAACACTACTGGAAATAATTTTATTCCATAACACACCACTGACATTTTATGCCTTTTAACAGTAATGCAAGTTTTATCAAGGCCAAAAAAATTCTGAATTTAGAGTTTAAGTATTTATAGCATTGCTAGAACTTAATATTAACTCAGTGACTGCAATGAAGCAAATCCATTATAGTTGCTCTTTTCATTACAGTGATTAGGTATCACTGCGTGATACAGAATTATGTTGTTTGTGGTCTAGCAGTCACATTAGAGGAGGTCTTCTAAATATACAAGTAGAAAATGAAGAACAAAAAGTAAATTCAAAAAGGTTCATTAAATATGACCCTTTCAAAGGTGGCTAATAAATATATTCATATTTAGATATTTCTATTTATATACATGTATGTAAATCTGATTAATGCTCCTATAGTATTAATGATTTTTTGGTAAACTCTAGGAAACACAAAATTATATTAACCATTGAAAACATTTTTTCTCAGTCTATATCCATGTGAGTATATTTATCTATTTACATTTGCTGATTATATACCATATATATGTGGTAAACTGGCTCAGGAAAAAAAAAATGTTCAGAGGTAAGGAGAAATCATTTATTCAACCAAAACTTATTTAGGAAATATCTTAAGCACTGTACTAAAAACTGGGGATAGAAGTGAAATTAAGCATTTCTAAATATCCAAGCCTAAGAGTGAAATCATTTCTTAGCCTTGTGTGAGTGGTCTTTTAAGGATAGTTCATATCCAAAAAAATGTCATCAATATATCTAAAGAAATTTGCAAACATACTTGAGGAAGGAATTTGGCACAGAAAGGAGAAGATCTTCAGTAAATCTGCAATGGGAGATAGAAAAAAACAAATACTGAAAAGGATGGTATTATTAAAAGCAACATGATTGGTGACTTTACAATCAAGTCAGACTCCTCTCTTCCTCCAGGTTTTGTTCTAAGGATATAAGCCAAAAGAAAAAATTCAAGAAACTTGTTCTCTATAAATTTTTAGTTTTCTCAGGCATGTCTACAAATACTGGAGAATTATAATTTCTCTTTTTAAAGAGAATGTTCTGGGGTGGGGACATATTTTAAAGGAAAAAGTTTGGCATCTATTCAAATATTCATGAAGAGCTGGTTTTAAGACTCAAGCCATCTAAATTGTCTAGCTAAACGTTCTTATAATCTTTAAGATGGCAAGCAGGATAAAATACTTGGATTCTCATCCTGACTCTGTCACATTAACTTACCCACTTTGGGCTTTTTTGCTTGTCGGTTAGAGGAATGGATGGTTGACACGCCTTGCCATAGTTTAGCTGAACATAGTGCACAGCTAACAGGAAAGTAAACATCTTCTGTCATATTGATTATTTGTCTTTATTATCTCGAACTAAGAGATCATTAGTTATCTGACAAACCAACCAGTAGTGGAACAAACAGTTCAACATAAGTTTCCATCATTTGGCAGATATTTCCAATGGTTAGGTGACCAGTATTTAGTACTCCGTTGATCAAGCTGAGTTTTTCGGTTTCCCAGAAGTATGTTTGAGTGCCCACTCATCCCATAAGGCCTACGGATGGACTATACCATTCCGCTTATGTATTACTGATGTTCTATGTTTTGTTTTTATCTTTCTCATTAAGGCTATCATCTAGTTAATGCTATATGTAGGGTGCCTATGGCTCAGTCAGTTAAGCTTTCGACTTGGGCTCAGGTCATGATCTCACGGTTTGTGGGTTTAAGCCCCACATCAGGCTCTGTGCTGACCACTAGCTCAGCCTGGAGCCTGTCTTCAGATCCTGTGACTCCTTCTCTCTCTGACCCTCCCCTGCTCATGCTGTTTCTCTCTCTCTTTCAAAAATAAATAAAAACATTAAAAAAATTTTTAATCCATTTTGAGTTTATTTTTGTGTATGGTGTAAGAAAGTGGTCCAGGTTTATTTTTCTGCATGTTGCTGTCCATTTTTCCCAGCACCACTTGCTGAAGAGACTGTCTTAAATCCACTAGATATTCTTTCTTGCTTTGTCAGTGATTACTTGGCCATACATGTGTGGGTCCATTTCTGGGTTCTCTATTCTGTTCCATTGATCTGACTGTTTTTGTGCCATCAATTTATTTTTATAAATTGATCTTTTATCCTACAACCTTGCTGTATTTTGTTTATTAGCTCTAAAAGATGTTTGGTAATTCCTTAGGATATTCTATATGAGATTATGTTATCTAAGAATAAAGATAGTTTTACTTCTTCCTTTATAATCTAATTGACTTTTATTTCTTTTTCTTGATTATTTGACCTGCCTAAACCATCACTACAATGTTAAATAATCTACACATTCTATCTTGTCAGAGCATTTCAATTCCATGGCTTCAAGTAGCATCCATGTGTTAATGACTTCCAAATCTGTGTCTTCACAGATCTCTTTCTTCATCATTTGCCAGATCAATCCAGTCCTCTTCTGCCCATCTTCTTGTCTGTCCAGGAGACCTACCAAGCCCAACATGTGAAATTAAAGTTATCATGCCTCTCACCAAACAAGCAGCCAAAGTGAATGACCTACTTTTCCATTTGTACTCTCGTTTATGGTACCCATTTTCTCACACTTGCCCAAATAGCAACTTGGACATCACTCTTCACTAGTCCTTCTCCATTGAACACAATTCCCTACTTCCAGTCACTAAGTCTTGTTTCTGATGCTAAATCATTTCCAAAACATGTCAATTTCTTCCTAATCCTATTTTTGCTTCCATGCATTAATCTGTTATATCTTATGAAGATTAGTAGGAAATTCTTATCTTTTTGAGCTCATTATGATAATAGCTTAAAAAATGTGTAGTCAATTTCTCTGAAGTAGTTCATTTGTGAATTATATACTTTAAAAAGACAAATTTTGGAATTATATCTTTAAAAATGCTCAGGGGTGGCTGGGTGGCTCGGTCGGTTAAGCCGCCAACTTCGGCTCAGGTCAGATCTCAAATTTGTGGGTTCGAGCCCCGCATCAGGCTCTGTGCTGACAGCTAGCTCAGAGCCTGGAGCCTGCTTCAGATTCTGTATCTCCCTGTCTCTCTGCCCCTCCCCCTCTCATGCTCTGTCTCTCTCTGACAGAGAGCGTGAGCAGAGGAGGGTCAGAGAGAGAGGGAGACACAGAATCCGAAGACAGGCTCCAGGCTCTGAGCTAGCTGTCAGCACAGAGCCCGACGCGGGGCTCGAACCCACGAACCATGAGATCATTACCTGAGCCGAAGCCGGACGCTTAACTGATTGAGCCACCCAGGAGCCCCAAGAATCTCATTCTTGATCTCAGCTCAGGTCTAGATCTCAGGGTCCTTGAGTTCAAGCCCCGCATTGAGCTCCACACTGGACGTAAAGCCTACTTTAAAAAGAATTTAGAAAAAGGAAAAGAAAAGCTCAAAAAATACCAAAAAAGACCCCCACAAACATTTAAAAATCCTCAAAATTATCTGCCAAAAAAAAAATGAATCTGTATGTGGCTTTTTCAATAAATAGTATGAGTATAGTGGTGATAAATGCAGATGATACTTTGTTTAGGGTTTAGTTTGTCAAGCACATTTTCTTCTATTCCATTTCTCCTTAAGATCTACCTTTCCCTAAAATGTTTATATCTCCTTTTATAAAAACTCTTTCATACATTTTTCACATCACCAGGGTTCTTAAGATGAATAAAACATAGACCTTATTCTCAAGAAAAGGTAATGATTTTCTTTTCTTTTCTTTTCTTTTTATAGCCCCAGATCTCTCCTTTGCACGTAAATATCATTGTTGGCCTGAAACTCCATCCTCTAATATCCAACTCAAATATAAATTCATCTAAGAAACACTGTCTCTTCTCTTCCCTCACAATTTATCTACTATTGTTTTACAATAAGTTTCTCTTGTGGCATTCATTTTCTTCTTCTGAATATAGTTAATTTTGTATCCATTTAATCTATCATAATTGACCATTGGTTAGCCTTTTGAGGATAGGTTATCCACCATTTTTATTTTTTGACTCTTACCTCCCAGTATATATAATAATTCACAAAAGTAGACACACCCAAAAGTTGTGTATGAATTATATGAAAAAGTAAGATTGTAATAAAGCAGTGAAAATTTAGTCAGGTGAAGGGCTTCTGGGTACCTCTGACATAGTGCGATACCCAACATGCTCTTGTTAGTCTTCTTTGACAAAAGACCAGAAGGTCATTTGTTTCCCAGTGGAAATAAACTTCAATTCAGTGAATTTAGTTCATAGGAATTAATTTTATGAGATAGATATCGTTAGTGGTGGGTTGGTTGGTTGGTTGGTTGGTTTGCTGATTTGAATATGATAAATAGTTTGCAGGTTTCAATAGTATTTTAGAATTAATTTCAAACTATTGTTTTGGGGTACATTAGTGGATGTTAGTTTGATGTTTCAATACTATTTTAGGGAACCCTTTTGTTATTTTTTCTTATATGCTTTTCTCCCACTGTTGTCAGACTTTATTTAGGATAGTGGTTTTCATTAGGATGGCAAAAATAGGAAACTTGTAAATAAGTTGTCTAAGACTTCATGTCAAGATATTTTGAATAGATATATAGGACTTATTATTAAAGTTGTCTGGAAAGTACTGCATATTTTCAAAAAAATCTGTGAATTAGCCAACTTACTTTACTATTTCTGCTTATCATGGAATATGAATTACTACTTTGCATGGTGCACCTGTCACATGTAGAGACATAGCTTTCAGTGTGACCCACTAGGGATTCAGGTGGCTTGCTTTGCAAAGTTGTGAACAAGAAGTTGATGCCATGATACACTGACTCATAGTAAGCATAATATCACCTATCATCCTCCAAAACTTATTTTTAGTATTATAATAAATTACACACAAATCCTCAGAAAATATACATGAAAGATCATATATAGCATAATGTTCAGACTTAGCTCTGGATTCAGACAGAACTGGATTGATTCCTGGTTCTGTCAATTCCCAACAATACAAATGTAGGCAAATAAAAACCATACTTTTCATCTATTTATTGGAGTTAATAATAGTAACTTTCTCACAGGGCTGTCATGAAAGTTCAATGAGATTCTATCCTTACAGCTTTTAATCGAATTCCTGGCTTCCCTGCTACATGATAAGCATTTGATAAGTGGTAGAGATTAATAAAGAAAGAAGAAGAAAGGAGAGGAAAAATAAATGTAAAAATGCTCACTTTTTTGGCTTTTTTGAACTGCATATTTCATAGAAACTTTCCTATAATACTTTGACAGATAACTCAGAGTAAGATATATCCATCTTATATTTTGTACAAGAGAAAATAATTTCCAAAAAACCAAAAAGATTTCATGACAAGGTAATTTCACAGTTATATGGTAGAGATTCCTGAAAATGTTTGTAAGGTTTGTTTCATAGTCTGCTGTGACCATTAATGGTATTAGAGTTAAAGTGGTTTTATTCTTTAAATTGCCTTCATTCATTCATTCAGCAAATATTTTTTAGCATCTTCCATATGCCAGACTTTTTGCTAAAATGGAGGAAATACTGGTTGACAAGATCTCATCTTTTCCCTTCAAGAGCTTAAAGTCTACTGGGGAGATAGAAGTAAATAAATGATTATTATAAGTAAAAGTAGGAAAAGTAATTTTAATATTTGATAATACTTCCCCTTCATACATCATTTTACTAACCCACTTACTTATTGCATTTAAAGCTCTTTACCAACTTTGAAGTACAGCTGTATGGAAAATGGAAGTTACAAAAGGTTATCTAAATTGCCCAATATCAAATAATTTAAGTGTCACGGTAGTGACAGAAATTACATCTTTTGACATCAAAGTCTAATGTTCTTCCTACTTCACCATGGAAGGCCTTTCAAATAAATAAATTGAGGCAAGAAGAAGAGATAGATGACTTTCAGCATTATACAGATAGGAAAACATCTACAGAAAAAAATACATTATTTCTTATATAAAGTCCTTCTGAATTAATATGCCAAGGACATATTTGAGAAACGTTGTAAAAATTTGATGCACCTGGGTGGCTTAGCTGGTTAAGCACCCTGCTCTTGATTTCAGCTCAGGTCATGAACTCATGGTCTGTGAGAGAGAGCCCTGTATAGGGCTCTGCACTCACAGCATGGAGCCTGCAAGGGGTTTTCCTCCTCTCTCTCTGCCAGTCCCCCTACTGATATGCACTCTCTCTCTCTCTCTCTCTCTCTCTCTCTCTCTCAAAATAAATAAACATTTAAAAAAAAAACCCAGTTCTTCTTAGCTGTAATGCAAACCAAACATAAAGCTTTTAAAATCTAAAAAATGCAATAATCAAAACATTCATATTATTTTGCACTTGGGACTCCTAGATTTTCTTAATAATTATGTTTTAGTCTAAAGGGCCTTTAGTTTAAATCTGTTAGCAAGGCAAGATTATGAAATGTGAATACCTGGTAACATAAAATCAAATCTCTTCAATCATTTCTTACCAAATATATTCCCAGAAAATTAACCCCATGAACTTATGCTTAAAAATAAATGGTTTTAAGGTCATAAAAGTTGGTAAACCGGTATACATACTGTCCTTCTCTTCAAGATTCCTAGGCTATATCAGCTTCTGAGAAGTTCTGTAAGAATGTGTGTTTAAACTAGCATTTCTTAAACTTTATGATGGATTCTTTTAATCTAACACTTTCAAATTTTATTCTGGGAAATATGCTTTAAATTCAATGGCATACATTCATTTTTCATTCCTAACTTTGGCTTGAATTCTGTCAGTGAAATAAATAGTTTTATTCTTGCTGAGTTTAAGCATAGAATTAAGGTGCAAAATTTGGAGTTTTCCAGAAGACGTCCTTGGAGCTGAGAAAATTTACTTATAGAGATTGATGTCATCCCTAAAGAAGTAGACAGGTGGGACCAGGAAAAGAATTGTAAAGTCAACTAGGAATTCACAAATCTGACAAAGAGGAAAAGGGTTGTCCGAGGAATCTAAGATTTATCTTTTAAGTAATGACACTAATAGAGGGGAGACATAAAAATACCTTAAAGAAGTCAACAAATATCATGAGTGTTTATCATTTTTGCCGATTTTTCATGTACATTTTAAAATTTAATGCACCCTGTCTCTTGTTTAGGAAATCACTTCAAACAAAGTAGTTGAATCTTAGTATCGAGATGGAGTTGATGGGTGGCCCATTTCTACCTTTTGTGTCTTTTTCTATCTGCTTGGACTGTTAGTTGCTGACATCAAAGGCTAGTGTGGCTCTGGAGCTCCCCTGATGCCATGTCTACATGTATATACGTACGTGTGTGCATTCACGTGCGCGTGTGCCACACCTACTGCATGCTTAGAGGAACTCTCTCTTTCCCAATGTTCCTCTTTATGAAGTGCTCCATCTTGCTCTGAACTGAAAACCTGCTTATTTCTAATTTAGAAATAAACTCTAGATTTAGAGTTGGTCTTACATTGTTATTTAAGTAGTCTGTGACTCCATAGCTAATATTTTAACACACCATTAAACTTTACTATTTCTACTATTCATTAGAATACACCCTCTTCATTAAAAGAATTAGTTATACATATTATATAGGAGAAACAAGAAAATTCTCTCATGTTTAAGGATATATGAAATATTCATTAAGGTCTCTCAAAATGACAAGTGAATATTATAAGGAAGATATTTATAGACTCATTTTTAAATTCAATATATAACTACTTCATTGTCCAATTATACTTTCAAAGTCTTCACCACTTTATTGTTATCAATCTTTTAATAATAAAACAGTTAATACATTTATGGCATACTGGTGAAAAACAGGTTAAAATATGTAATACATACAAATATGTATGCATGTATTAATATATAACATGGTATATTCACACATCATATGTACGTTAAATATATATCTCTATGTACAATGTATATGTGCATATCATGAGATATTAACCGTAGACTTGAGAGATAAAGGCAGGTTTGATTATTTATATTTTGAGATGAGGATTCTCCCAGTTTAGGATTCTTATGTTGCTCTAATGAAATAAAGGTAGAATTTAGGTTCAATCTGTACACATGGTTGTCACTACAAAAAATAAGAATCTGTGATTTAGGCATACTTCTTGCAGAGCACAATCATATTAAGGGGCTACTAAAACCCTCGCTTCATGGGAGCAGAGTTTCCACATGCCTTGGCACTGTCTAGAACACTGCCTAGCTCAGTACAGGTCTTAAATGGATGGATGAATGCCTATTTCAGTAATGTTTTTAAATGTGGCTTTTCATTAAATCCATTGAACTTAGATAATGAATGGGAAAGATTGTTCTAAAGTATAAAGATCTTTAAATACTAAATAATTAGATTAAATAGAATGCCTTTTCCCACTAATCCTTGGAGTGCTGTGAAATATTTAGTCACCATATGACCTCTTCTTGATTACAATTTTTCTTATTAGTGATTCATTCTTAAAATTTTAACATAGTCCTTCCTTCTTTTTTCCTTCCAAGTTCTTCTGTAAATTCCAGTTAGTTACCATACAGTGTAATATTAGTGTGATGTGTAGGATTTCGTGATTCATCACTTCCATCCAACACCCAGTGCTCATCACAAGTGCCCTCTAAATCCTCATCACCCATTTAGCCCATCCCGCCACCCACCTCCCCTGCAGCAGCCCTGTTTGTTCTCTGTGTTAAGAGTCTTGCTTTCTGGTTTGCCTCTTTCTTTCTCCCCCCTCCCCACTGTGTTCAGCTATTTTGTTTCTTAAGTTCCACATATGATTGAAATCATATAGTATTTGTTTTTCTCTAACTTATTTCTCTTAGCTCCATCCACATCATTGCAAATGATAAGATTTCATTCTTCTTTATGGCTGAGTATATATATATGTGTATATATATATATATATATATATATATATATATATACACATATCCTTCTTCTCTATCCATTCATTAGTTAATGGACATTTGGGCTTTTTCCATATTTTGGCCATTGTTGACAGTGCTGCTGTAAACATTGAGGTGCCTGTGTCCTTTCACATCAGCATTTTGTTATCCTCCGGATAATACTTAGTAGCTGTAATGCTTCTCTCTTATAGTTCAACTATTATATGCAGAAAGCCACAAACTGTTATTGGAAGGGACTTCAGTTCTCTATTTTTCTGAACTAAAGGGAGACTACTAAAGGGAGACTACTATATCAGAGGGTCCCAATCCAAGCTCATAAGCAAATTGCCAGGGGAGCTTTTTAAAAACATCATGACATGAAAATCGTGTTTCACTATATCTAGATGTGATGTTCAGTAACCCTATACAACATCACTGATAGTTGATTGTTCAATCTGCATGATGAATTCCGACTATTCTAACATATGAGGTAATCCATTATATTTTTGGACATTTGTATTAGACTTTTTTAAATTGACCCAAACTCACCTGCCTATAACTTAAAACTTCACTGTCTTACCCTAGAGGGTTATTATAAAGCTGCGTGCTTGATAAGTGTCCTTTAATTGAACATCTTTCTTATGCACTCCTTTGTATTTATAATGCATTTCAGAAGTTCAAGAACACAAAAACTGAATTTGGAAGGGAGAGTTGTATCAGGGACTTTCATCTCAGAATTGAACCAAGTTATGTTTGGCCCACTGTGTGTGTGTGTGTGTGTGTGTGTGTGTGTGTGTGTGCGCGCGCGCACATATGCACACCGTGTGTGTGTGTAAAAGTACTTTTAAATTATTTTTATTTTAATTAATGTAAATAATTTTAATTAATTATGGTTATTATTTAGCTTTAAGACAAAAAAACAACACATATACTTAAGAATTCTATCTTTAAGTAGTATTTATCCAAATTAAAGCTTTGTCATGTTCCACCAATCTGCATTTTACTTGCTATGTACAGATTATTTTACTCTTTGAAGTTATTCCTCAAGTTGATAACACATCAATATAGCATGCATCTTGTGTTGAAAGGATGCAAATAACTTCAAAATCGTGAAAATTTACTTCTTGAGCACAATATGAAAACATTATGTTTGTAGCAATGATACAGAATAAAACAGAGAAAAGGAAGATGAAAAAGGAAGAAAAAAACAGAAAGGTATTGAAAGGATTAGCTTGGGGCACCTGGGTGGTTCAGTTAAGCATCCGACCTCGGCTCAGGTCATAGTCTCATGGTTCGTGGGTTCGAGCCCCATGTCGGGCTGTGTGCTGACAGCTCAGAGCCTGGAATGTGTTTTGGATTTTGTGTCTTCTTCCCTCTCAGACCCTCCCCTGCTCATGCTCTGTATGTCTCTGTCTCTCAAAAATAAATAAACATTAAACATTTTTTGAATATATATTTTCTTTAAGAAATATATAAATTTTGCTATATAAAGCATGTTTATTAGTCTTTTATATAAAATCAAATCTAGTCAATAGTATTTAAGCCCCTCAGAAATTTGCTCATAACTTTTATTAGCTAATATTTCTGTTAGCCAGAGTAAGACTATTCTAGAACCTCATCACTTATTTTGAAAAATCTTCCAATTCCATATTTCTGAACTGATGGATCAGATAATCCATGCCCTAATCATCAACAGAGTTCCTATGGAGAATTGTAGACTAAAAATTCAGCATTCTTACGATGCTTTCATCCAATTTTTTCTCTGTTTTATTGCTTAAAATTCTATTTACATAAATTATAAGAAAAATATCTAAGCCCCAATAGCTTTATAAACTTGTATTGAAGAATTGCAAATTTTTTAGCACTAATAACTATGAGGACACCTGTGAGTCAATGTTTCTTTTGAATTGAAAATAACTAGATGCATTGTCTCAGAATATTACTCTATAATAGTTTTAATAATTATTCTGCATGACAAAATGTAACAGCAGTGCTCTGAAGCTGACTATAAATATATTTAAATTTGCATTCAATTTATTATAAATCTTAAAATATCATGTTAATAATGGTGTTTAAATTCTTAAGCTTTTAGCAAAACAAAGTGCATAGGAATAACAGCTGCCCTCATTTTTTTTCCCTTCAGAAACAGTTGTCTATTCAAGAAAGTGTTTTGTACATTAAGTCAAGGATTAAGTTTCTTCAGTGTTAGCTTGACAGAATCACGCTCAATACTGGTTTCAGTATTTGCATATTTATAAGGAAAATCACATGCAAAAAAAATACCTTAATGATCTTTTAAAAGGTTCAGCGAGGAGGCTAGGATTTTTCACTTTATTAGAACAAAATCTTGATTGTTCCTCCTAACAATTTGGAAACAGCTCTGTGTATCTGGTATTGATCAACTATAAACTAACTAGAATTGTATCAACTATATTTTATTCCCATGCTTTACCAGGATAGGAAAGTGACCATACAAACTGCCTATGCCCCAAGATCACTGAGGTTCTTTTATTTTTTTTTAAATAGTTTATTGTCAAATTGGTTTCCATACAACACCCAGTGCTCTTCCCCACAAGTGCCCTCCTCCATCACCACCACCTCTTTCCCCCCTCCCCCTTCCCCTTCAGCCCTCAGTTCGTTTTCAGCATTCAATAGTCTCTCAGGTTTTGCGTCCCTCTCTCTCCCC
>NC_043714.1:46700452-46707044 GCF_006229205.1 Suricata suricatta
CTTCTGTATCC
The DNA here is from genome assembly GCF_006229205.1 of Suricata suricatta. Lineage (NCBI taxonomy): Eukaryota > Metazoa > Chordata > Mammalia > Carnivora > Herpestidae > Suricata > Suricata suricatta. The sequence goes on from NC_043714.1 coordinate 46,700,464, forward strand.
CTTGGGTAAATCCCTAGCAGTGCTATTGTTGGGTCATAAGGGAGTTCTATGGATAGTTTTTTGAGGAACCTCCACACTGTTTTCCAGAGCAGCTGCACCAGTTTACATTCCCACCAACAGTGTAGGAGGGTGCCGTCTCTCCACACCCCTTTAGACAAAATTTTCTCCAGACTCGTTAAGTTTGATTTCTTTGACTCCTGTAGTAACAGTGTTCAAATGCTTGCCTGGGGATCTGAAATTCAAAGTCTTAAAGAGTCCAAGCAGGTAATATAGGTGATTAAAGTCAGGTTTGAGGACTGCGTGATATGGGAACTATGGTCCATTGGAGAGCAAATGTTCGCTTTCAATGGGAAAAGTGCTGCTCAGCTCCAGCTGGTCCTTTCATACAGGAAGGCAGGCAATGTAGCCTGATGAGATGTGTCAGGAGACACAAATCCCTATTCTGTTAACTTCATAAACAACTCTTCTGGCTAAATAAAGTATATCAGTGGACCACATTCACCAGGGGGTGCTACTGATGTGCATCTGAAATTGTAATCATTCTTTGGAATAATGACCCTGAGTTATAAAAGTTCCAAATGTGAAAAAAAAAGGAAAAATCATATTCTTCATATTGTTCTAAGTCAGAAAACTGCTTGTATGTTTTAGAACAGTCCTTAAAAATGTCGGTACAGACAGATTAATCAGAATATTACGTTTCTCAAATGTTCTTGTTAATGATTACCTAGATAGGCTGATATAAATAGATTGATTAACTGATCGATCAATTGATAGATAGATGTTAGAAACAAATTGAACTTTGGCTCTGTCTCCTTTTCCTTGGATAACAAGAATAATAATAAGATATCATATGGAATTGTTGTACAGACTACTATAAAGCCCTTGACAGATAGAAAAAAAGTGCTGTGATGGATTTAAGTATCCAGGATGGAGCTAATTACAGAGGTGCTAAATAAGTATAAATAAGTGATATTGTCCATGTGGAAAACTGTTTTCTTTACTTTCTAGTATGATTACCTAGATTAAGGGGAAATTAAATTAAGCTTTATTGAGATTGCTGGAAAATAAAAAAGAAAACAGGTTTTTTCTTTAAAATGGCTTTAATAAAAGCAGCTCTTTAAAATGCAAAACTAAATAACTATTCTTGATTTGTTTAGGGTTCATAGGGATACAGTGCATTAGATTGAATTTTATATTTTCAGCTAGTGGTGTTGGAATTTTGGAAATACTATTTAATTTACCATTAGAGAGAATTTTAAAAATCTAACTTATTGTCAAATTGGCTTCGATACAACACCCAGTGCTCATCCCACCAAGTTCCCTCCTCAACGCCCATCACCCACTTCTGTTAAGTTTCTCAAGATCCACATGTGAGTGAAAACATATGATATCTGTATTTGAGAAAGAATGGCTATAATTTTGCTCTTAACTCTGATCAAGAATGTATCTAAAATTAAGCATGGCATTATTGTATTATAATTACCACAATTATAATATAGTAATTATTATTATTTGTAAGGATAGATAAGGTTTCTTTTAAAAAAAACACCATCTTTTTTCTGTTGGTCTAAGTTAAGTATATAAAATCATAGTATCCTGCTTAGATTTATTTTTTAAATGATAAAGAACTTTTCTGATGTCACTCTAGAATTTGGAAGAGTTATAGGATTTGAAATCATTCTAACAGTGAGTAATAGCAATAACTATGCTTTTGCCATCTTTTTTCTGAGCCAGTAACTCAGAAATTTATTTGTATAGTTTAATTCAGCTTTGACCAAAATTTATTAATTATCACACTATACATATTTATATTTAAATTATAAAAATTATATGTACAAGTTTTCTGTGTGCATATTGAGATTTACTCTGTAGTTCATGGATATCTTATAATCTAATGTATTCAAATAAGATAATGGAATTTTTTACGGTAATGGAATTTTTAAGTTTGTGTAGGAAAATATACTTTTAAAGGAAATTTTTAAGAATCCTAGAGAAAGTCATTATGCTCAAAATAATCTACATTTTCTTCTGATTAAGTTATGTGGAGTATTGCCTTCTGCTTTAATCAACAAAAGCCAATAATTTAAGATAAGTATTTGGGAAATTTTTTCCTGTCTCTTGTACTGAATTCTGAGATATCCACACAGCCTTATCAAATTTCTGGTTGCCCTCAGCCTGTCCAATAACTGTGTACATTATTTAAGTGTATAACTGAAGGGAATTCTTAAGTCAGTGAATTGATTTACTAGGACTTTTATGATATGATTATGATTATTTTATGAAATATTGTTTAGAATCATATTAAGGTTGCAATAAGTATAAATGGACAGCAGCTCTGGACAGAATATACCAAGAACTTATATTGTCACTGTCTACTGAAATTTTCAGCAGAGGAAATAAATTACTAGAAGGAAGTAAAAATACTTCCAGTAACTAAGAAAGTAATCTCAATGATAGAGGACTTTCTTTTTTTTTTAATGCTTGTTTACTTTTGAGACAGAGACAGAGTATGAGCAGGGGAGGGGGCAGAGAGAGAGGGAGACACAGAATCTAAAGCAGGCTCCAGGCCTGAGCTGTCAGCATGGGACCCAATGTGGGGCTCGAACTCCTGAACCATGAGGTCATGACCTGAGCCGAAGTCAGACACTTAACCAACTGAGCCGCCTAGGAGCGAGGAGTTTCTTTTTTTAACCCAATTTTAGCTGTTTATTGCAATAGGTAAGAAATGCAAGAATTTTTGGATTCCTTATGTGGTGTCAGATAGTTATTACTATAAAGGAAGAACTTAAGAAAGACATCTATACGAATTCACAGAAAAAAAACTTCATAAAAAGATTCACTCGATTTCTAGTTGATAATTATAAATTTTTAGGCTGAAGTTTCAAAGTGCTCATAATACATATTATTTTTAATTATTGTATAGACTAGAACTTCATGTGTGATTATAGTACTTCAGAAATGCCCATACTTTGGGGAGTAAAATTTCCAAATAAGTTTCAAATGTCCCAGTGTTAACTCCTTCATTGAAAAGAAGAAAATTATCTAAATGTTAAAACAAATAATTATTTTTAAGTTAAAAAGATTATGACATATTCTTCATTTTTGTTTAATTCTAAATATGATTTCTCGATATTCTCTCTGAAACCAAATTTGCAATAAAAATAAAGCATATCTGTTCTGTGAGTCAACTTCCACCTCATCGGTTCTTATGAGTCAACGCTCCCAGGTTGGAGCAGAAAAGAGACAGTTTAACCAGTCTTGCCTGGTTCAGTCTTGCTCAAAATAAAACCCACAGTGACTGAAAAATGACAGTGGCCTAGAGCCTGAAAAAGTGACACACCCTTAGCTGTTGCTTGAACAGCAAAAGCAAATGCAGGTATGGGTAGAAATTTTGATTGAGCTTTTTTCTGTCATGTATAATAAAAGATTATTTCAGAATTCCATTTTTACTTACAGCGTAATACAGCTCCTTTATTTTTAGACACATGTAGAGCACAATGTGACAAGCAGAGTTAATGTCCAGTGATTTTCCTGGCACGTTTCCGTATGTTGTGAAACAGCTGTGCCACCTGGATAGATTGGAATCCCATCCGGCTGTTAACACTCGTGAGACCTGGGGGCGAGCACTGTCATTCTCCAGTTTCCTCACTCGCAAAGAGAGCAAGCCAGATGGTGGTCAAGGCTCCTGTATCTACACAAGTCAGGTCTAGATCATCATCATTTTAACATATAAGTAACACCTAATGTAAGCTTGTAACAGTTAGTCTAAACTCCAAAGATTATGAACTGGATCATAATTTATAACTTTGAAAAATGAATGCTTAATAGTTTTTTCTTTTTACTCAATAACATAAAGCATATTTATATTATTATTGGAGTAAACCATTTAACTCCTTAAGTTAGTACTGGCGATTTCTTGAAAAACTATCTCATAGCCTTTTCATCAGTGTTTTCTTCCTCCTTGGGATAATTTTGAGGCATGTTTCTGGACTGTGACCTTTATGAGGGTGAAGACTATGTGGTAGTCATTTCTGTATCCATTAACCAAAAATAGTAATTCTCCTCTTTGAGAATTATGTGTTGCTTTGGATTAAATAAATAACTCATTAGCTTAAAAAGTTAAAGACAATTCTTATTCACTGTTTTGGTTCATTTTATAACACACAGTATATAATCAAATGAAGCAGTGAGTTTTATTTAAAATTTTTTAAACAAGTTTTCTAGAGAAAATGTTGGGACATCAGTCTTACAAGAGACAGCAACAGGATTACAGAACTAAAATACAAAAAGAAACAGGAAAAAAGGAAAAGATCTACAAAAATCACATTTTTTAGTGTCAAGACATAATTAATTTCACCCTTGTGGTGGAAATGGCACCATATATAGGTATGAAGAAGATTCAGCCTTTCCTCTAGTTACCACTGAAATATAGAAAGAAATGAACATGTAGAAAGTAGCCTTTCTTTTTAGTAGTGTTTGGCAATGTATTAATTTCCTGCTTTCCTTCTTTCTTTCCACATTCTCTCTTTTCTGTCCCTCTTTAACACCTTTTCTTCCTCTAATCACTTTTCCAGTAGCAACATTTCAGCCATTGTAATAATTTCTAGAGAGATACTGAAATGTATGAAAAACAGTTCTTATCTTGAATAAGTCAAAGCTGGAGGAGGACATGGTCCTGGTCTTTCTCCATATATGTATAGATATATATACATGTATGTAACAGTTAGATTGCTTTTTTAACACATATATTTCAGTAAAACTGCTTTGATCTTAGATTTCCTCAATAGTTTTCAAGATATGAAATCCCAAGCTACATTTGTCTCCAGAGATAATTGATCAAAGAGGAAATGCAAGTTTTCAAGCCTGTTTCATTATGGCCACTCCATTCAGGCTGAGTTACAAATGATCTAAAACTCAGAACAATAAATGACAGTTGTAATTATTATCTGGTCATCAAGGAAAAGTTAAGTATTTCAGTGGCTTTTGGAAAAGTTAGGAAAATATATAATAGCATATATATATATATGTATATATATATATATCATTTTAGTTAAACGTTAACTCTCTAGAACATTCACTTATTTCGAGTTAATTTTTTCAATCAATGTGTCTGCTCTTGGTTATCCTGGAATATTGTCTCTTAAGGTTGTACGTCTTTTCATTTAAACTGCAGTTACTTCAGAAGTAACATAAGGATTCACAAAGATAGAATAAAGTGGAAGTAAAACCATTGACTCAGCAAACATCTTCTGAGTCTCTTACTTGTCTACGCCTAATGCAGTGTTGAGCCCAGAGCTGGAATATATCGTAAGGGCTCACTAAATGTTAGAAAGAATGGCTGGATGAGTAAATGAATGTCAGAATAATGTATGTAGAATAAGGCATTATGTTTAAGAGTGCAGGCTCTGGAACCAGACAGCTGAGTTTGAGTCCTGGCTCTCCTACTTACTATCTTGTGTGTGTGTGTGTGTGTGACCTTGGATAAGTTACTTAGCCTCTCTGTGCCCAGTTTTCTCATCTAGAAATTTGTGATGAAAATAATAGTTTCCTCATAGGAGTGTTTGAAGATTAAATAAATTAAGCAATTATGATAGTGACACATAGTAAGCACTGGTAAATATTTGCTAAAATAAACAATGAGAGGGGCGCCTGGGTGGCTCAGTCGGTTAAGCCTCCGACTTCGGCTCAGGTCAGATCTCACGTTCGTGAGACAGCTAGCTCAGAGCCTGGAGCCTGCTTCCGGTTCTGTGTCTCCTTTTCTCTCTGCCCCTCCCCCTCTCATGCTTGGTCTCTCTCTGTATCAAAAATAAAACATTAAAAAAATTTTTAATAAGATAAAATAAACAATGAGAAAGGGGGCACTGGGGTGCCTTAGTCAGCTAAGCATCCGACTTTGGCTCAGGCCATGACTTCACTGCTTGTGAGTTCAAGCCCCGGGTCAGGCTGTGTGCTGACAGCTCGCAGCTCACAACTCAGAGCCCAAGCCTGCTTCAGATTCTATCTCTGTCTCTCTGCCCCTTTTATGCTTGTGCTCTGCACCTCCCTCTCTCCTCCCTTCACTCCCTCCCTGTCTCCCTCTCTCTCTCAAATATAAATGTAAAAGAATTTTTAAAGAAATGTTAACTATAGCTTTAAAGACTCTGACTCCAGGGATCTCCTGCCCTGCTCCAGCCACACCCCGGAAGCTGGCTGGTCTAGCACGGCAGAAGCCTGAGGAATCATCAGTCCAGTAAAATAAACTGTCCCGCCTCTTTGCCATCCGACTGGCAAATGTTGCCCCAGAAAGCTGGGGAAACAGCAAAAGTTCCTGATAGGATGTTCTGTTGGTATTAATTGCCTCTGATCTGGGCATGGAATTTCAACATGGCAAAAGGTAAGGGGAGCCTACTCCTTTACCGCCAGACTCTAATGGGGGGTCCTCAAGTGGCCGCTAGACGGCCCACCAATTTAGCTAAGGTTAGTAAGAATTATGAAGGCGTATTGCACTTATACGCCCAAGGGTCCTGACAAATGAGGAAACAAATTGGCTGTCATTCTTACTTTTGTAAACCAGACAGCGCCAGATATTAGAAACCCTAAAA
>NC_043714.1:46707144-46795528 GCF_006229205.1 Suricata suricatta
CCAAATTAACCATGGAGACTGGCGGAAATTGGGTAAACTCTCCTTCCCTATGCCCTTTATGGGTAAGAAATTCCCCTTACACCAAGGAGGGCTATGCCAGGCTTTAGGGGTACAATGGTAACTCAGCTGACCCAGGATTGGGTCAGTTACAAGACAGAGGGGGGACTGTAAGGACGCAGGTTTGAGACGATAGAAGGGCACACATTGCCCAAGGCAAGAGGGACCACCCTTGTAATACCCTTAACATTCCTAAGGGCAGGCCTATTGCTTAAGGCTAGTTACACCCTATGTGAGGGTCCTGGGTCCTAGGCCTACTCTGTGATTGGTTAACACTCTAAATGTTGTAATTGCATAAACCTGCTGTCAATAATATTGTATAATAATAGGATCACTGTACCTATGTCACCATTTCCTGTAACTCCCCCTTCCCAAACTCATAAAAGCCCTACCCCCCCTTTGTTCGGGGCACTCAGCATGGATCCACCACGCCGGTAAAGTCTGTGAGCCTGAGTTGAGGCCCCAGCAAGCCTAAACCTGTAATAAAGCCCTTTGCTTTTGCAAAAAAAAAAAAAAAAGACAAAATTGATATGTGAAACACCAATACTTACGAAATCCTGCACTACTAACTTAGAACTGCTGGGAATGAAGATTGGGTTGGTAACTCTACCATAGCCAACTGATATGGACCCTGCCCATGTTTCTCATTTGCAGGCCTTTCCCCTTGGAAAAAGGGGGAGGGAATTTGAATCTAGTCTAGAGTAACACTCAGGCATTGCTACATGAGACCATGTCTTAACCCATCTAGCCCAAGATTCTATAAGCAACAAATAAGCATTTTTCTCTTATAAATTTAAAAACTATTTAGCCATTCCATTTAGAACAGGTGAAACAAGGAGTTTCTTCTGAGTCTAATGAAATGATAGCACATCCCTGAGTGGGAATGATGTAGCACTAAATGTGTATTCTCCCCAGTTACTCTCTGATCTGTGGGGTCATAATGCTAATATGGGAAAAATGTTTGTCCAATTTTGTTGAAGGTATTTAGAAGTTCCTCTGTACTGGTCAGTTGGATATTTGAGTATCAGTTTCCAAGGGTGTTTCCAATGGTAATGGCTTTTCAAAATGTTATCAAAATGAGTATCAAAATGTTATACTCTTTTTGAGTTAAAATACTCAAATAAAGTCATTTTATCTTCTGGTCTTTGAGGAATTAAGATATAAAAATAATCTTTTACATAATAGAATAAGATGTGTAGTCAGCTGTGCTCTGTTTCATTAAAATTTTGATTTCTCTGATATGCTAGACTAAATTTTAAAAATATAATTCCACCTGTTTTAGAGTGGCTAAATGTCTTCGATTTATAAGAGAAAAAACATTTAGTGTCTACAGAACCTTGGGCTGGATGGTTAAAATGTGATCTGATTTAGCAATTCCTAAATGTCACTCCACACTAGATATAATTTTTTCCTTAAATTATGCCTTTCAGTCCCACTTTAAAAAGCAACTGAACAGCAAAGTGGCATTTTCTGGCCTAGATTTTCAACACACACACACACACACACACGCACACACGGACAGAACAAAGATTTAATAAGATTTTATAACAAAACAAAAATATTTTAGCTGTGCATTATTGAAGATAGAACCTAAATATGACATGTGGGCCCTAGAAGGTGGAAGGGTTAGCATAAGTGGAAGGAAGAAGGAAGCTGCCCCAAATTAGTGCAGGGCTTTCTGTATCAGCGTAGACACAGCAGGAGTGCAGCCTTGGGCAGCTGCATGGCCACATGTCATGGTGAACTGCTGTGACGTGTACACATGGACAGGAGAGTTTAGTGGCATTTCTTTATTATCTGAAATTCTTTACTATTCGATATCTTTAGTGTTTACTCAACACTTAAGCCAGAGGTTGCCTTGGGTTATTTTGTCTCTATCTTTCTTTTAGCAAATCGAGTTATAAGTGGTTTTTGGAACAAATGCCATGTCTTACATTTCTTTAGAATTGGTGTAGCATTGACTCCAGCGTCTCATCCATGGCAGATGTGCAAATAAATATTTGTTCCTTGGTTGACATCTATAGATTTCTAAAACATTTATTAGGAAGTTCTGTTTATCATCAGCAAATATTGATTGAATACCAAAATTACTTATGAAACTTACCAGCTGTACCATAAACTCATAAACTTTATTATTTTATTAGCCCTACATTAAATGGAGCATTCATTTATGTAATGAATTTATTGAATTCACTTATTCAGTAACTTTTTCTTTAGAGCTGGTTAGTGCCAAGTATCAGATACTAGGCTGCTGAGTGCACTGACAAAATGCACTATCCAAGTTCCTTGAGAAGAGAACACACAACTGTAATGGGACTTCTGTAATGGAGATATAATAAAACCCTGAGAAAACACTAATTTGCATTCAAAAATTTATGATGTCTAGTGCAGTGTTGTCATGATGTTAGGTTCATTAAGATCTGGGTCAGTCTATGACAGCCACCAGTCTGGCTGCATGAACCCAAATGCCCAGATTCCAGTTGCAATTTGGCACCCCCTGGCAGCAGTTGTTTGGTAAAAATACCAAACATGAAGGTGATTCTGAATTCTGGGGCTGACTGAGCCTGCCAGTGTAGTGGCGGAATCCAAGTATATCTTTGTTGGTTTTCCCAGCCCGTGGTAGAGGATTGGGGGAACTACCCTGTTTCTCAGAATTAGCTCAAGAGTCTTGCCCTCCACACCACATCCCCCTTCCAGGAGAGAATAATTTGAACCCATCAGCTTGCCAGCAGGTGCTAGGCAGAAGATGGAAGCAAATTGGCAATCATGTTATATCTAATTTCACATTGTTGTGGCATTTATTACTGCAAAGTCTTACTGTATATACAGGTGACATAGTGGAAAGCACATCAGAATTCCCCAATCTGGTGAGAAACCGATTGGGGAAGTCTTCACAGAAGAATTCTTATTCCAGCAATGACTTACATATGGTGCCTTGCCAAGCAATCATGTGAAGAAGGATGTTTATGAGAGGGAAGAAAAGTGGATGTCCGGGCACAGAAAGATGAAAATATGGAGGTATTTTAGAGAACTGCATGTATTTCTAGAGCATAAGGTGTGAGAGCTAAGGGAGAAGGAGACGGAGTTGAAATGTGAGGCTTGGGTCAGAGCATGATTCATCTGTAGGCCATGCAATGGTTTGGCTCATTTTATAAATGAAGGAGCCATTAAAGAAATCTTTTTTTTTGCAGAAATTTTACATGTAAGAGATCACTATGAAACTCAGTTTTCTCATCTTTGAAATAGAAATGATAGTCCTTCATATGGTTATATGGATTAGAGAGAAAGTATCTGAAGTATTTTGCATAAAGTCTAATGTAAAGTATTAGATAAGTAGCCATTAGTGTTATTATTTATTATAATTAATGATTGGAAGGGCAAGGCTAGAGGCTTGTAGCTAGCAGTTTTCTACATTTATAAACATTGTTCAGTGACAAATTCATGCATACGTTCAAATAATTTTGAAAAGTATTCATTTTCCTTTTCTGTTTTTTCATGTGATTTAATTAGAACCCAGATAAATGCACTTTAATATATTTGTTATTTTCCTATATAGAATAATCAAGTTATATATTACTCAAGCTTAATAGTCTTAATAAAAACTCTGCAACTTTCTATGAAAGAATAGCAAGATTTTCTTTAGTGGTGAATAAAGGGATAATCTTGGAAATCTTAATACAGTGTGCTTTTTTCACACTGGATTTACTCAAAGAGAAATGATAAGAATTTATCTAAATAGGCAAGAAAAGTATATTTTGACAAAAAAATAAATGATTACCTGGCATATAAGTATTTTGTTTTCCACACAAAATGCCTAAATTATTCTTAAAATAGGCTGGTTTAATTCTTAAGCTAGGTACAGCACTATACTTCACAAAATAATGTACACATTATTACCCTTTAAAGCTTCCTGGGAATTTTGCTCTATAATTCCTGTTATCTTGCTTTTCTAAATGTGTTAACTAAGACCAGTACACATACATATGCATATACACACTCACACAAATAGATAATTTTTACCGCCCACTAAAAGATTGAATTAAAAAATATTTTAAAAATTTCACTTGGAGCTTTGTTGTTTAGATATTTTTAGATGTCTGTAACTGTGGCCTGTCAGCGTGCACTCTTGAAAGAAAGACCCCTTCTTGATTTTGTTATTTCTAAGCCCAGTGCCCTATTTTTCTCCCAAGCAAGCAGGAGACCTGAAAACTGATAACAGTGTGGTTTCAGAAAGCGCAATGTGCTTCATTTCCCTGACATTTCGAAATCTTGTGGCCCAGTCTCCTGCTCCCTGGTGTGAAGAGGATAGAGGGCAAAAAAAAGAAATTGGCTTGTCTTTTCCAAGCAATAATTCAGAGCTCATTAAGAAGAATGATGTGACCTAAAGCCACAAATTCTAGGAACCTGGAACAGTGGTGCCCTACAAATCATTTTACCTGACGGTTGCTAAGAAAGTAAAAAAGGGCAAGAAACTACTTGTCTTTTCTTGGTTATCATCAGCCAACTCTAAGGAAAACATACACAACTTTAATAAAAGCATCACTGTTTCCAAATCTAAAGGAAGAATCTACGGGTATTATACATTTAGCCTCTTGGGAAAAAATTACGGAATGAGGTTTGGGTTTTCTTTTTTAGTCCCATGGCCCTTCAGAAATTGTAGTAGATCCTTCTGTGAATTTGAAACTTTGATTTGATTAGCTATGGAAGTTATATGGATAATGAATAATTATAGACTTCATCAAGCTAAGTCAGTTTAAAGCACGTCCTCATTCTGAAATCCTGCATGCCATGAGATCACACAATGTAGAGATATTTGTAAAATTTGGATTTGATATGTAATCAAGCATCAAAAGATTCAGAGTATCTACTATTTTTCAAACTATGGGACTAGTGTATTTTGTACTTTATTGTCTGAGGAAATTAATATGTAGTCATTCATACATTTTTATAGAGTTTGAAACACAGCATCTAGTCATTTTATATGGGTAAAAATTACAGTCCAGGAATATTTTCATCATGTCTGACTTAAGCTAGATAAGTTATCATCTGAGAATATTTTCATATCATGGTTTAGCTTTCTGTATTATTTTTAGAAGCATAATTTGAATTTTTATTTAGCATAATCATTTCAATAGTGCAAAATAATCATCTATTAAGTACTCTACAAACTGGATACACATAGAGTTGGAACAAGAATAAAGCTCTCAATTTTCTTATTTTCACAAAATCTTAACTATTTGTGTTCCTTTGGTTTTGATAAGAATGGTGGAAAATGTAAGTTGATGCTTGAAGTTAGAGACCAGTAAGGATTCCTTCTGATACTTGTCATGGGCCTTTTTATGGTATAGCAAATACTGTGTGATCGTGACATAAAATCAGAAGAAGCCAAAATGAAAATATGTTAGAGGAAAGTCTATTCCTGCCTAAAATATTTACATATAGAAATAATTGGGTTTAGTTGAAAAGTATGGATGAAACCATAAAGCAATTGAAGGGGATGATATGCATGTTGAATTCCTGGGTTAGAATTGTAAAGTTCATTCTGAACACTTGTGAAGGGAAAGATGTTATTGCTTAAAAATCATACACCAAGGAAAATTATGGGGAAGAGTAGGCAAAGCTGAATTAAAAAGAAAAAGAAAAAGAACCATGAAGATTTGAAAGGAATTAATTTTAAAAAACAGATTAACAAAGGTATTATAGTCATAAAAATTCAGAGGTTAAAGTCTATTAATCTCTAACCTCCTCATTTGCTGGGTTAGGAAAAGGAGGGCCAGTGAACAAAGAAACATAAAAATTTAATGTGCTAAACCAAACTTTTTCACTTGAGTTCTTAAACTCATATGTTTCTCCATCTTGATGAATATTTTCTATCAATTGTTAACTTTCTTTTTAATCTTTCTCTCTCCTCAAATTCTTCTGATTTTGCCTATAAAGATAAAAGTAATATGCTAGTAATCATTATTCTCATGACTGGTCTCATTTTGATACTCCTGTGAATTTACCATTTCTTTTTTTTTCCTTCAATTTCAACTCTCCCTAAAATTCTATTCATCTTAATAGCTTCCATTCTGTTCCATCAAGCTTCTTTGTCAACTTCTTGGAAATTGATTTTTATCTCTACTTCAGTAGCTGTTTTCTTCAAGGCCAGTTGTGTCCTCTTAAAGTTCCAAATCTATAGCTTTTCTTCATAGGTTTGTCCCTGTTTAAAGAAGATAGTCGTGTTCTCTCCAACGTGATCTTTAATGTTATAAATAGAGATAAAATATGGGTCTGCTTGGTGAAACCACCTATGCAGTGTATGTCCTCAAAGACTTAGGGCCACTCAGAGGCAGTACCTGAAAAGGCAGTGAGATAAGGTAAGTGGAGAGGACATTCATTGATCACATCCAGGGCCTTATTCTCTCTTGACCTCATCTTAGGTTAGTATCCCCACCTTTCCCAGTTAACATTGGTTTTATAAATTCCCTCGAACAACCCAGCTTGTTTTGGCCTCAGGATATTTGCACTTGCTCTCCTCTCAGTTTAGATCACCCTTCTAAGCATGGCTGGCTTCATCATTCAGGACTCAGCTCAGACATCTCCTCTTCAGAGAGGCCTTCCTTGACAACCCTTGCTGTCCTTCTCCCAAAACTTCCAGTCCCTGTTATCATTCTATTCTATCTTATTTTCTTTAGATCACACATCACCATCTGAAATTCACATTTATTTACTTACTTATTGTCATTCTCCATGACAATATGAATGAAAGTTCCATGAAAACAGGGGCATTCTCTGCCCTTTTCTCTGTTGTACTTCTGACCCTAAGAACCTCCACACAGTCTGTACAAAGTGAACAAATTCTAGATGAAGGATCAAATCATGGAGGTAGTTATAAAGAACATGTTATAAAGAACCAAACCACCACCTAAGAAGTAAATCTTTTTCCCTTAAAGAAATCTTTGTTATTTTGAAGAACTCTTTAATATAGTAATACTTTAAGCATTAGCAAAAAGTTAGGAAAGGAATTTTGGAGAATACAAGCTTTCCTGGTGTCCTTAAACTATACTAATTAACTAGCAACTGCTCTGTAAGGACTGAGGCCCTACTTACTTCCCTGAGACCCACAACTTAAAATCTTAAACACAGCTCTGTTACTATTGCCTATAGTCAAGGCAGATGTTTTTGGCAAAAATACTTTGTTCATTAGCTAAATATTTCTCCCTAACTCTGGATATCCGCTTTGTGGCATAGACAAACATATTCCCTTCAATACATTTAGATACTGTATTTAGATAATATAGTATATTAATTGAATACATGTATATATAGTACTGTAATACTATTAAAAATACTAAATTTTAAATTTCTGTCATTTCCAGAAATTGAAGAATTGGCATAGGAAACTCAGTTTTTACATACTCTTCAGAGAGAGATTTGTTTTTGAGTTGTTAATTAAGGTTTCTTGACATTAGACTTGGGCGTTGGAATTTCAATTATAAACTAAGACCATGTCATTATGCAGTCATATTTGCATTTTACATGCTGATATTTGCCAGTAAATTAATTAAAAGAAACTATGTCATATCAGTTTTTTATCTTTACATTTGTGGAGGTAGATTTTAAATAAACATTGGTTGAATAAATGATTACTACTTTCCTAGCCTAAAAATTATAGATGTTCATTTTAGTAAATGAGATGAAGCTTATTAAATCATAAATTAGGATAATAATAATTTCAAGTTCCACATTTTAGGATAGGCAAAGTATTTAATAAGGAGAAAAATTTTAATCAAGAGAACTTTAGACAGGAGCAGAATTTATTACCCCTCTTTCCCGCACCCAAGAAACATGCCAGAATTCAAGAAAAGACACTTTATAATCCAGACATCTGCCCAATGACAGGCAACGGGGAAATCACATATGAGTTATCACAGTGGTAGGTATGTGGTTAATTGTTGGCAGCTGCTCCAGAAACGGAACAGTGGGAAGGAACATGAATGAAACCTTTCAAGGTGCCATAATGTTTGAGAGCGTGGCCAGTCTCACTGGGTGTTTTTCCCCCTCTCTACCATTGTTCTTATTGTTTTCTACCTTTTGAACCTACAGGCCCTCTGTTAGCACCACTTCCTAGCCCAAGATGTTATAAATCCATCCACTCCTAAAATTATTGTCTACTTCCTATCAAAAAGTATCTGTTCTTTTTTTATGTTTTTTACTTATTTACTTATTATTTATTTTTGAAAGACAGAGAGAGACAGCACAAGCAGAGGAGGGTCAGAGAGAGAGGGAGGTACAGAATCTGAAGATTGGCTCCAGGCTCTGAGCCAGCTGTCAGCACAGAGCCTGACGCGGGGCTCGAACCCACAAACTGAGATCATGACCTGAGCCGAAGCCAGGCGCTTAACCAACTGAGCCAGCCAGGCACCCCAAGAAGTATCTGTTCTATTCCTGAACTGCAGCTCTCATACCCAACTGTATTAGCTGCTGGGCCTTCTGCAGTTCTGGCTACAGCATTCTGAATCTCCCTGGTCTCTAATTTCTTGGCTAAGTCTCTCCTAACTATCTTCCCAGCTCTCAATCTGATGAAATATTTTTGACATACCATATATTTTTTTTACAGTGCTACTCTTGTGCCCTTACTCTCACACACTCAGACTCAGTCCTGTGTTTGCTGTTTATTATTTTAAGCCAGATTATTTAACTCTATTCATCCAAACTATTAATTAACGCTTTCGGCCCTATGAACTATAAACTTCATTTAATTTAATCACATATTCTTATAACCCCTGATACTGCCGTTTAAGTCTTTGAGAAATATCTATAAATATTTCACTTACCTTTCATCACCTTTCTTCTAATGATTGACAATATACTAAATTTGCCTTTAAAAAATCTTTCTGGATACAATTCCAACAATTATAATAATTATGTCATAAAGTGGATCACTTGCATGGGCAATTTTACATATTTTACTTTGAGAGTACTAAATGTATGAACTTTTTCATTGTTTTTCTAAAGTCAAAAATTAGAGAACATGTATAAAACAATATTCAGAAATATAGAAATGCTGCATCTCTTTCCAGAACTGAGCATCCTACATAAATACCCAAGATTATTGTGTGATAATCTCTTGGGGTTGGCTTGAAAGCTATGTTATACTTTAGCCCATAGAATGAACCAGGTGGATTGAATGATTTGACATTCGTAAAAGAAAAACATATATTAGTTCTTGATTACTCTTCATTTTTTAAATTTTTTCTCTTATTACTGTGTATTTGGTGGGGGGGGCATAGAGAATAAAAGAGTGGTTTTAAAAAGCATAACTACCAGCCAGAAAATGTTGAAACTATTTTTAGTGCACTGTGCACAGTATATCCTTCTAGATCTTTTGCTTTTATACTTTTTCCCCCATAAGAACATAAAAATTCTGAACATATAATTTTACTTTTTATATTCCTTTTATTTGCCTCTTGTGCAGGGAAATTGGAGATTATTTCACAAATCCAGGTTTCCCTAACTACCCAGTTTAGCAAGAATAGATGATAAATAGATAGATAAAAGTTAGATAGATGATAGATTGATAGATACATAGATACATAGATAGATGATAGGAAGGGAGGAAGGGAGGGAGGAAGGAAAGGAAGGAAGGAAGGAAAAGAAAGCAAGCAAGCATGGATGGCCTCTAGGGGTTGAATTAATCGGTGTCCATGGCAGTAGTAAATCCATATTTGGTATGCGGGCCAGCCAAAGCTAGCTGCAAATATCTGCTTCCTCTTCCCCTCCCCTATACCAAAAACATCTTTTATGTCAATAAATACTTATACTGATTTACAACAGCATTTTCAAAAGGAGCCTCTATTGATGAACATAACTTACTGAAATACCCTTAACTGTTGGGCGTTTGTGGAGTTTTCCCTTATGTGTATGAGGGTGTGATTATAATCAATTCTGCAGTAAATATTATTGCTAAATCTGTACACATTGCTAAGTTTTCCTTTAGGATGTACCTAAAAGTAGACTCAATAATTTGAAAGCTAAGCTGTTTGTTTTTTAAAGGACTTTGATACATCTCGCCAGCTAGTCCTTCAGAATCCATTACTGAGACCCCCAGTAGCAATATTGGATATTTACTCTATCACCAGACCCTTAAAAATGGTCTCTTTTAGAAAGTAATTGATGATGTAATAGATCTGTGCTTTCTTAACTACACTGAGAATTGCAAATAATTACTTATGTTTATAGACTTTTTCTTACAGCAAAGTACTTCATGAATCAAGAATCACAAAACTTTAAAAATGGTTAATAGCTTGTCTGCTTGCTGGTAGGTGTAGGTGTAGGTGATATGGAGCGGGAAAGTCAAGGAAACCAGTGGTGATACCCTAGCCTGAGTCTCCCTCTTCTCAAAACATAACACTGAAGGGCAGCTATTCAAAACTCATTCCTGGTGACCTCAAAGTTTCTACAAGATGAAGAATAGATCCATCTTGCAAAACTTTTAATATCCCCCCTTTTTTTAAAATAGATAAAGCATTATCCTAGTTGTTAGGTTGAAGAGAAGTATACTTCTGTAGAACCAAGTTGTCATCAAAATATTTATCTACAGGGATACCTGGGTGGCTCAGTTGGTTAAGTGTCCGGCTTCAGCTCAGGTCATGATCTCACGGTTTGTGGGTTTGAGCCCCATGTCAGGCTCTGTGCTGACAGCTAGCTCAGAGCCGGGAGGCTGCTTCAGATTCCGTATCTCCCACTCTCTCTGACCCTCCCCTGCTCACACTGTCTCTCTCTGTCTCTCAAAAAAAAGAAACCATTAAAATATTTATCTACAAATTGATTTATCAGTTCCAGTTAGTATTTTTTGTATTCTGCTTCATTTTGGACAAGTTCTTTATAGCTTTTATATGTAATCATGAAAATTAAAAATGGAAAAATTATAAGGTAAATGAAGCAATATTTTGTGAGTATATTTTTTCTTCCATCATAGATATTAGCTTAAGTGGCTCTTTTCAAAAGGCAGATGTTTGGGAGAAAGACGCCTACATGACAGGAGTACTAGGTTATTCTGACATGTTATTTGGAGTATGTTATTATTTTGAAAGCCTTAGTTTCCACTGAACTTTAGCGTTTAAAGGCTGTGCCTTGCCTTTTCTGATGACAGCATACTATGAAAATCATATGTTGCATTTCTGTGTTTATTTGCCCACAGTCACAGAATAAGAAATATCATAAGGCAGCAAAGCATTTAATAGATACAGGGAACCTTACAGACAGGCCAGTTCAAGATGCTTAATGGGTGCCCAGTGGATGGTGGTGGTGGTGATAATAACATGGAGAAGAAAGGGGAGAATAATTCTTGCAGTTCCTCTGTGTCTGGCATTCTACTTAGCACTTTACTTACATTTTCTCATTTATTAAGTGAGAAATTAAGTTTCAGAAAGGCTAACAACTCCCCCCAGTGAGTTAGCCGAAGATCAAACCCAGATCTCCCGACTCTCGGTGCAGTCTACTGTCCATTATGTAATGCTGGCTATATTAAAGACATTGCAAACATTTAATTTCAAAAGTTTTTAAGTTTATAATTACAAATTTCATTTCTATTGATGCTGCTACGTTTTTACATGTACATGTTAAAGAGCTTTAGCCTTATTTTATCTGTTGCCCATATTCCCTAATAAAACTGTTATTATTTCAGTTTATTAAATTTTTACTTTAGATATATTATCTCTATTTTCTATGATAAGAAAGGAAAAGAGAATATTCTCATGTTATAAGTGAGGAATCTGAGGCTCAGAATAGAGCAATTAATTCTTCTAAGGAAGTCAGTTAAGTCATAGCAAAACTAGAAGTCAAGCCCACATCTGTTTGATGCCAAAACTCTATTTTATTCTATAGAATAGCAACATCAAACAAGCTTGAAAATTATTAATTTGGGGTATTATGGAAGCATATACAATATTCTCTATTTTTGCCTACTTATGTCCCATTTCTCCTTAAACTAATATGAGGGGTAACATAGTACAGTTTACTATATATTTTTTGAAATTTGGGAGGCACCTTGGTCGCTCAGTCGGTTAAGCTACCTACTTTGGCTCAGGTCATGATCTTGAGGTTTTCCAGTTCGAGCCCCATATCTGGCTCTGAGCTGTCAGCACTGTCAGCACTGTGCTGACAGCTCAGAGCCTGGAGCCTGCTTCAGATTCTGTGTCTCCCTCTCTCTGCCCCTTTCCTGCTTATGTTCTGTCTCTCTCACAACTAAATAAAAAAGCATAAGAAAAATTTACACTAAGCTTTTCCCCTCTTAAATACTTGTAGAAAATGTACATAAACTTAACATGTGGTCCTGGCCTTTTAGCACATTTTACTCTAGGATGGAGTAAAAAAATTGGCAGTGGGTGGGGCTGGGGGGCAGACCAAGTCATTGAGTTAGAAGTAAGAGCTTTCCTTAATAGGTCACTTTTCAAATTCTCACTCTTTAAATGATATCTAAAGATATTTCTAATGTTTCTTGATTTTTTTTCTTTTGTTTCTATAATTCTGTGTTATTCACTCCTGTTATTAGTACCAAATTAAAACAGAAACTCTGACTTTTATCCTGAATCAGACCTGTAAATAAGTCTTCCCATTTTTGGAAAGCAGGCCACTTCCTTCACACTTTTCCAGGTTTGGGGGGGTCCACCTGAGAGCCTGCTTCCAGATTCTTCAGCCCCCACTCGACTTCCAACCACACTTGAGTAATCATAGAAAAATCCAGGGTCCTGTCTTTAACTGGTTGGTAGAATTAGTCTAGTGACTACCGCCAATGGGAGTAAACAGTAATCACTACCAACACCGCCGATGGGAGTAGACAGTAACCACTACTAACACCGCCGATGGGAGTAGACAGTAACCACTACTAACACCGCCGATGGGAGTAGACAGTAACCACTACTAACACCGCCGATGGGAGTAGACAGTAACCACTACTAACACCGCCGATGGGAGGAGTCAGCTAACCAGTGATCATCATCAGTAATCAGTGATCATCAGTCGGCTCACATGCTTCATTGACTCAGCGATTGCTTCCCGATCACATTGTCTAGAAAACTGATATTCTTTGAAATTCTTTCAAGTGAATGCAAGAGGAAAATCTTCCTTTTCTTCATTCTTTGGAATATAGATAAATATAAAATTATATAAAGTGAAATAACTTATTTTTAGTTCAAAACTAATGAGAACCTCAATTCCTGTTAGGAAATGTAACTGCTATTTGATAAGTCTTATATATCTTTTGAGATAAGGAAAACTTAGCAGTGGATGCTGTCATTTTTGCCATTTTTTAAAAAAAATCACCCATTGAACTAATTTCTTTTTGAAGACAGCAGTAATGCAGAGTAGAGAGCGGTGTTTGGGACCATCTCCCTTTGTCGTGTGGCTTCTTTAAAGCCTGTTTGTACTTGTAGGACAGTATATCCTCTTAAACAGACCCACCGATTTTTTTTGTGCATATTTTTCTCTCTACGGCCACACAAACCAGTGCCTTTTTTGACAGCAGAATTGAAATCATGAGTTTACATAGCTGTTAGGTTGACCCTGACTAGTAAAGCCCATTCAAGACCATTGCAAGTTTTTAAACCCTAAAAACATGTCCCATAAATGATACATAATATGATTACATTCTACTCCAGATGTTTCATCTAAACTACATTTTCTGTCTTTTCCTTTTCACTCTTGTCCTCACTTTTAATGATCCATCGGCCTACAGTGTCTTTACATCCAAAATGCAAAGCAGACAAATGGGCATCTCAGGGAAGAACATGACCAAAAGCACCAGCATCAGCGGAGACATGTGCTCGCTGGAGAAGAACGACGGCAGCCAGTCCGACACCGCAGTGGGCGCCCTGGGCGCCAGCGGCAAAAAGCGGCGCTCTAGCATTGGGGCCAAAATGGTAGCCATTGTGGGCCTCTCCAGGAAGAGTCGCAGCGCGTCTCAGCTCAGCCAAACCGGTAGGCATGTTTATGTTCCTTTTGACTTCACGTTTGAGTTTGTAATTAAAATACATATTCTTTTCTTTTGCTCATTTCATTGCAGTAATTAGTGGAAGATGCCGTGTTCCAGAGAGATAGGGGCATTTTAAACTAGTTCACCTTCCTGCACATGGAACACTAACTTTGTTTTTCAGTGACAAATGAACCTGCTTTGAAGTGAACATTGACCCGTGTACTTGAGATGCTTGTAGAGTCTTTGCTCCTCAGGGAGGAGTCAGGCGGTGGTAGCGGGATTGCCGGTTGCTGATGCTTCGTAAAGATTCTCTGATGTGTGAGATATTTGCTTTCTTTAGGTTCCTCAAGAGGGAACCGGCCAAATTAATTTTCATTCCCAGCAAGTAACCCTGACGAAGATGAGACGTCATATTTTGTGTGAATAATATAGTTGCTTTACTGCTGACAACCTAACTTCTTTTTCAGCGTGTAAGCAGCCTTTACCAGTAGTATCAATTTTCTTACTGCGGTTTTTATTTTCCTGTTAAAACTCCAAGCAGCAATATTCTCCAGCAGCAGGGATGGAGGAGTTTTCTGCTGATAGTGAAGATATTCAGAGCCTTGCTACTTTCAAATTCAGTTTCTAAATCACATCTGCAAAAATAAATTAGATACAGCACTCTTACTCCCACTCAGAAAAGCCACAGTTAGCAATTAAGAAATTTGTGAGTCAAAGCAATGTCTTTTCAAATGGCTGTTGATAATTAAACATTAAATCCCTGGTATCTTAGAAATAATAACATATCTTCCACTTAACAAACAAACAAACAAAAGCGTATAATGTGGTGTTTCTTTTACAGCAAATAAATTATAGGCAAATGGGTGAAATCTCATTTATGTTTGAATTACTAGGGTTCTAATACATAGAAATCAGGATAAAAATCTGCAACACAAAAGAATTTAAGGACGCGTTAATTCCTGGACCCGGCTAATCTTGACTTTATGTAACTATAACAGTGATTCTGGAATTTGAGCCTTATATATAGACATACTATTTTGTTGAAATAGTTATTTGGTGGTTTTTCTTATATCGTGGTTGTAACTCACTGTGTTTAATGTGACTATTGACAGAGGAACTTTTCATTTGGTGTTTTAAAATGTTCATTGTAATATAGAAATAAAAATTAATCTATAGATATAGAGATCATACTTTAATGATTTTTAAGTTACTTATGTTTATACATAATTAGCTATCTTGTACTAATGTGATAGATGTCAGCCTTTTGAAATTGAAGTTTTTTTGTATTTCTCTAGTGGTTAGAACTCAATTGCATTTTTCCTTAAAATCCACAAACATCTGTAAACCTACAACTTGTCTAAAGATAAAGCCTAAAGCCTGTCAATTAAAAAATTAAGAACCTCAAACACACATGAATAAGGTTAGAGGAGTTAGACAATATGTGGTGTTAAACTAAATAATCATTTGCACTCGTTCAAGGTTTGTTGATAACTATTGAGCATGTGCTGTGAGCCGGGCCATGGAGACAGAAGGTGCCTTTTGTCATTGTAAAAACAAGTATCATCGTACCAGGATGGCTTTTTAGACAAGGCTGCTTTCTTCTCTTCTAATGAGTAGAAAACTCATCTAGATGATATCATAGCAATGCTTGTAAATAATAATTGGTATTTATAAAGGTATGCAGACCCGTACACATGGTGGCTAAGGCACGTCTGTCTGTCTTCTGCCGGACTAGTTTGTGTGTTCCTTTGCCTGTTGACTGTAAACTCACCTGTAAAGTCACCATTTCTAAAGATTGAATATGACTTGCTAGGGATTCTAACTTAGCAGAAAATGCCTGGAGATAATAAGGAGACTCAGATCCTACTGCTTACTCTGAGTTATATGAGATCATCAGGTATGACCTCTTTAAAAACCTCCCCGACATATCTGAGTCATAGAATGTTCATCTGACAAATGAAATGAACACCTCCTGTTCTAACAAGGTTTTTATAAAGATAATATTTTTTTTAATTTATAAGAAAATGCCTTAAAAACTTAAAATCATTTTGTCAGTGTAAGTCATCATAGCCAATTCGACCTCATAAGGGAATCAAGAACTCTCTTTTAGACATGTTGATTTTGAAATGCCTGTTTAGACTTCTAAGTGCAGTTGTTGTATGGTTAGTTGGTTATGAGTCTAGAGCCTAGTAGGTCAAAGCTGAGGTTATAATTTAGGAGTGATGAATAGGTAGTACTTAAAGCTATGGGACTAAATAAGATTACCTAAGATAACTTGAATCAAAAAGAAAGGTAAAGAGTGAGCTCTGTGATACTCCAACGTTGAGAAATCAGAAGATAATTCATCAAAGAAAACTTAAGAAAGAGCAGCCACTAAGAAAAGAGAGAGAGATGCGCCCAGGTGGCTCAGTTGGTTAAATCTTTGGCTTTGGCTCAAGTCATGATCTCACAGTTTGTGGGTTTGAGGCCCTCATCAGGCTCTGTGCTGACGGCTCAGAGCCTGAAGCCTGCTTCAGATTCTGTATCTCCCTCTCTCTCTTCCCCTCTCCCTACTCATGCTCTCTCTCACTCTATCACTCTTGCTCTCTCAAAAATGAATAAACATAAAGAGAGACATGGAGAGAGAGAAGGAAAGAATATTTGGACACCAAATAAAGGAAATATTTTAGAAAGATTATCAGTATGTCAAATGCTTCTGAAAGGTCCAGTCAGACGAAGACAGAGAATTAACCATTGAATTTGGCAAGACAGGGAACTTGGTAAACCTTGACAAATATTGCAATGGTGGACAAAGCCTTTTGGAGCAGGTTAAAAAAAAATGGGAGATGAGGTAGAGTCAGTGAGAATAATACCAAGAATAAAAATAAGAATATCTAATACTTATTGAGCCCTTTTATGTGCTGGGACTATTCTAAGCATTTTACATATAAATCATTTAAACCTCACAATAATGTAAGGAAGCAGGAATTAATTACTATTCACCTTTTACGATTTTTTGAGAAAACCAAAGAGCAGAAGGGAATATCCTTCCCAAGTTTACCTAACCTGAAAAGGTAGCAGTTGGGATTTGAACCCAGACAGTGTAGATCTGGTGGTGTCACTCTTACTTTGTCACAGTCTAGACCAGCATTGTCCAATACAACTTTCAACAATGTGGGCAGTGTTCTGTATCTCTGCTGCCCAATACAATGTGTAGCACTAGCCTCACATGGCCGTTGAGCTTTTGAAATGTGGCTACTGTGATCAAGTAACTGAATTTTTAATTGCTTTTTAACATTTTTTAATTAATTAAATTTAAATAGGTACATATGATGAGTGGCTACTGAATTGGAAGTTTCAGATAAAAACAGCTCTAGGATTGCTGATTTAAAAAAATGGAAATACAGAAACAGGACTGTCGTTTTGGGGAAATGAAGTCAAAAAAGAGTTTTGTTATTTTAGTGACAGGGTGCTTATAGGAAAACTGAGTAGGCAAAAGAGCTTTGGATTCAGAGCTTAAGTGGGATTAGCTGTTATGGCCTGTGGTCACTCGGGAAATTAGGCTCTTTTTTTTCATCTTGTAATAATTTCTATGTTTGCACGGGACTTTATATTTACTCTAGCTATAACACTCAATAACTAATCATTTATATTTGTCTATCTCCTGCCTAGACTGTTTTTTCTTATTTTATGTATTTTTCTCAGTGTCTGGTATAGTTTCAAATATAGTGATCTTCAGTGAAAAGCTCATGTACTCCTTGGGGAAATGGGAAGAAAATGATAGAGCTTCTTTTTATTTTTTAACTTTAAAGACAAGAAATTAAGCATTGCTAATATTTAGTACACACTTCAACCTTGTGTTCTTGTTTGGTCTGGATGTCAGATGGTCAGTGTTGCATGCCTTTTTGGAGGTGTTAGTTTAGTTAACCATCAGAAAATGGGCAAGTGGCTTAAAAAGATTACTGCAAAGAAACCGTGGATTGAGTGTAATACCTACTGCAATTGTCCAAAAAAGGTAGACCTGAAACTTCTATTCCTACTAAAGCTCTTCGTCAGCCATTGATGAAGGAAGTACAGTGACATTCAAGATCTTACAAGAAGCTCACTGAAAAATTCTGTTATTGGGGGAGGCGCCTGGGTGATTCGGTCAGTTGAGCCTCCAACTTTGGATCAGGTCATGATCGCACAGTTCGTGGGGTCGAGCCCTGTGCTGGGCTCTGTGCTGACAGTTTGGAACCTGGAATCTGCTTTGGATTCTGTGTCTCCTTCTTTCCCTGCCCCTCCCACACTGTGCTCTGTCTCTTTCTCTCTTTCAAAGATGAATAAACATTGAAAAAAAATTTTTTAATTAAAAATTCTAAGTCATCAGGAAGATTAATAAAAGCTAGATTTACATCTACTGTTATTAACAATGAACCCCTTACCCTGACTTTATGCTTTACATGGTCTATGGTCTTTATATGGCCTTTATAATGTCTTTGTAAATTTTCTTTCTCAATTATGACATCATTCAAAGTAAGTATGAGAAAACCACATTTGGAAGCAGGCCTTCAAATTACTCTGCTTAGTGGTAACATAATGCCAGCTGCTCTACTCTATAAAACTTGAAAACTTAATTTCAAAGAACTTTATTTATTGGGCAAAAAATAGCAGTTCATTGCAGTTATACCCAGTGGGCCAGTGGCCTTCCCTGTGATCATTCAGGGTTTGAGGCTGTTTTCATCTTGTGGCTTTATACTCTTCTGGGGTCTCATAATACTCTCTATCCAACCAGCACCCACAACTTTTTATGGGAAAGAATTGGAAGTAGGAGAGTCACGTCTGCTTGTGTCTCATTGGCTACAGCTCAGTCACAAGGCTGAGGCCAGAAAGCGAAAGGTTGGGAAATGCAGTCTAGGAAGTGTTGAGGGAAAAGAAGAAGCAAGTTTGGTGAGCATACCAATATTATTGAAAATTATAATGCACATCACTTGGAACATTTTTTCCTGAGAACATAGTCTTACTTTATCATTAGAAATAATGATTTACAAGTGTTTGTTGTATTTTATTCTTTTCAAATATGTGTCTTTTATGTATTATACAAGTAATATAGAATATGTGTACAATTTATAAATAACTTTTTTTAGGGAAATGGAGATGATATTTTAATACATTTGAAACAACTGGTCTAGGAGCATCTGGGTGGCTTAGTTGGTTAAGCATCTGACTTCAGCTCAGGTCATGATTTCAAGGTTTGTGGGTTCAAGCCCTGCATCGGGATCTGTGCTGACAGCTCAGAGCCTGGAGCCTGCTTCAGTTTCTGCATCTCCCTCTCTCTCTGCCCCTTCCTCACTTGTCCTCTCTCTCTTTCAGAAATAAACATTAAAAAAATTTTAATATAAAAAATAAAAAATAAATAAAATTGGCCTAGTATATGTAACTCAAAAAGACTTACAGCTATTATTCTAGGATATTAAAGTTCTAAGTGAATATTTGCTGAATCCATAGATCTTTTAACAGAACTTATACTAATAAAGAATAATAGAAATGTTAAATAATAGTATTGGCTTTTCATGTTATTAGAAATCTCAAACTAACACTATAGGATATGACATGTTAAGGAGTCTCACAAAAAATACACTTTTAACACTAAATTTAGGCATATTTCACTTTTGAAATTATAATGTTTTAGTGGCACCTGGGTGGCTCAATCAGTTAAGCATCTAACTCCTGATTTCTGCTCAGGTCATGATCTCACAGTTGGTGAGATTGAGCCCTGCATCTGGCTCTGGGCTGATAGCACTTGGGATTCCCTCCTTCTTTCTCTGCCCCTCCTCTACTCACTCTCTTTTTTTCAAAATAAAATAAACATTTAAAAAATTATAATGCTTTAGCATTCATAATACTACCAGCCATTATTAATTAAAAGTATTGATAATCATGCCACTATTTGTTCTTTGGTACTGAGTTCATGTGGCTTAACTATAATAGAAGAAATAAAATATTTCATGTAAGTGAAAGCTATTATGTTTATAATATAATTATATTATATTGTGAATTGTGGTAAAGTACTTCTATAGCAAGCTGGGCTGAACAAGTAGCTAAGAAAGTTACCAGTTTCATTGTTAATGGAAATTAATTTTGCATTTCTTAGATTTGGATTGAATTTTCCATCATTTGTTCTAAAAAGAAAACCCTTATTTTTATTTTTTTAATTGTGGTAAAATATGCATAGCATAAAACTGACTACCTTAACCATTTTCAAATGTACAGTGCAGTGGCAGGAAATACCTTTCCATTATTATCAACCGTAATCTCCAAAGTGCTTTGCATCTTGCAGAGTGAAATCTGCACCCATTAAACAACTCTCACTTTGCCCTTTCCTCTAGCTTCTCATAGTGACCATTCCATTTTCCATTTCTGAATTTGACTACTCTGGGCAGAATCACACAATACTTGTCATTTTGTGACCTAGTTATTTCACTCACCATAATGTCCTTAAGATTCATCCACGCTGAGAGCACGTGTCAGAAGTTCTTTCCTTTTTAAGACTGAATAATATTTCATGGTACTTATATACCACATTTTGTTTATCTGTTCACCTGTAAATGGACATTTGGTTTGTTTCGACCATTTAGCAATTGCAAATAATGCTGTTCCCATTTTGCACCCCTGTAACATGGGTGTAAAAATATCTCTTCAAGATCCTGCTTCCAATTCTTTGGGGTGCATACCCACAGTGGAATCGCTGGATCGTATGGAAGTTCTATTTTTAATGTTTTGAGGAACTGCCATTCTGTTTCCCACAGCAGCTGCATCATTTCACATTCCCACCAGCCGTGCACAAAGTTGTGATTTCTCTCCTTTGCCAACACCTGTTGTTTTTCATAATAGCCATCCTAATGGGTCTGAGGTGGCATTTCATTGTAGTTTAGATCTGCATTTCCCTAATGATTAGTGATGTTAAGAATCTTTTCATGTGCCTGTTGGCTATTTGCACATCTTTGGAGAAATGTCCATTCAAGTCTTTTGCCCATTCCCTCAAAAAAATATTTTTATAGTAGAAAAATGTAAGACTCTTAAGGATTATCTCTGTGCTAATAACAATATTTTTTTATTTGTTTGTTCATTTATTGATTTTGAGAGCGACAGTGTGTGAGCGGGAGAGGGGCAGAGAAAGAGAGAGAGAATCCCAAGCAGGCTCCATGCTCAGTGCAGAGCCCAGTGAGGAACTCACTACCATGAGATCATGACCTCAGCTGAAATCAAGAGCCAGACGCTGAACCCACTGAACCGCCCAGGCACCCCAAGCATCCATGGCATTTAAAACTTCAATGTACTAGGGGCCTCCTAGGTGGCTCAACTGGTTAAGGGTTCAATTCTTGATTTTGGCTCAGGTCATGAACTCACGGTTTGTGAGTCTGAGCCTTGCATTGGGCTCTGCGCTGCCAGTGCAGAGCCTGCTTGGGATTCTCTCGCCCTTTCTTTCTCTTTGCTCCTCCCCCCTCTCAAAATAAATAAACTTTTTAAAAAGCTGTAAATGATGACATAAGTATATGTCAAATATTTCTTAACATCTCACATTCTAGTGTTTTATTATTATTTATAGAAAGAATAAATAGAACTCCTGAAAGGTATTGTTAAGGAGCTATCCATTTAGATCTACAAATGCAAATTATCTTGCATTATCCTTTCCCAAACCTAAAGATCATACTCACAATAGAGTTACTAAAAATTTACTAATGAATTCTTACAGTATTTTAATCATTTCCCTAAAGTACAAACATTACCATTCATTTATTCATCTCACCAAGCAAACATTTTTTAGCAACTACACAATGTGCAAGGGAGGCATTTTGGTAGGTGCTAGGGAAGGCAAAACCTGGCACATAGTCCTTACTCTTTTGCAGCTTTTCTACTGAAGGATCTTAAAATCTCCCAGAAGAAATGAATTTGAGGCTTGAGTAAATCTGAAACAAAGCAGAACATGATGAGGACAAGCAAGAAAAGGAAAGAATGCCCTACAAGGAAGTGTAGCAGAGTGGAGAAAGCAGATTGGAGAGTTTTTAGAGTTCACATCTCTCTGCTCTGCCTCATGGGCAAGTTACTTAAACCTCTTTGAACCTCCGTTTCGTCAGCTGTGAAATAATGGACTCTATCTTCCCACCTCTTGAGGTTGTTATGAGCACTTATGAAAGCACTTAGAGCGGTGTCCAATACCGTTAATATAATTATTAATGTCAGTTTAGGTGTTCTTGTTAATAATATCATGTTGTCGTTGTGTGGCAGTGGCAATGATCACTCCCAACATGATGCCAAGCCAAGAGTTGATGTAAGCCTTAAATTGTGGATAATGTTTAAACTGTGACAATGCTGAGGCCAAGGATGGACGTTTCTGACATGGGCAATAGCAGACCCAGAGATACGGAAATGCTGTTTCCATCGGATCCAGAGCACAGGGTATTTGACACATAATGGGAGATGAAACTGGAGATGGAGGTTGGGACCAGATCAGAGATAACTTCATGTCTGGGGTGTCTGGGTGTCTCAATTGTTTGAGCATCAGACTCACTTTCAGCTCAGGTCATGATATCACAGTTTGTGAGATCAAGCCCATTGTCAGGCTCTATGCTGATGGCATAACAAAAAGATGAAAGAACTTAATGTCAGACCAGGGAGTTAGAGCCATAGCATTGGCAGTAAGGAGCCATTGCAGGATTTGGAATATGGTCATGACAATCAGAGCTGGAGAGATTTTTGTCAATAAGAAAGTCTAGAGATCAAGAAAAGGAGACAACTTTAGTAGGACAATTAGTTTAGAGCAGAGAGGTGAGGGCCTGATCAATGGTGTATCAAGTTTTCTATTGCTGCTGTAACAAATTACCACAAATTTAACAACTTAGATTTACCATTCTGTCAGAAATTTGAGTGAGCTCAGCTGCTTTCTCTACTCTGTGTCTCACAAAACTGAAAGCAAAGTGTCATCAAGCTGGGCTTTTATCTAAAGGCTGAAAGGAAGACTCCATTTCCAAGTTTACTTGGATTGTTGGCAGAATTCAACGTCTTGCCTTCTTTGACACATGACCGTCGTCGTCTTGAAGCTGACAACGGCATGTTGAACTTTCCTGGGCTTCTAATCCGAGCACCCATTCTGCTGCATTTCTTCTCCTGTCCAGCTACAGAAAAGGCTCTGCTCTTAAGGGCTTATACAATTGGATTGGGCCAACTTGGATGATTCAGGATAATATCCCTGTTTTAAGGTTCTTAACCTTAATTACATCTGCAGAATCTTTTATACTTCATAATGTAACATATTTTGAGAGACCAGAAAATAGTGCATGGACATCTTTGGGGACCATTGTGCCTACCACAAATGATAATCACAGAAAGAGATGGAAAGGTGGGGGGATTCAAGAATTATTGTAAATATGTTTTATAAAAATTATTATTTATAGCATATTATTTGCTTCCTGGGAGTAAAGTAAAATGGAAATAAATGTTAATCTTCACAGTTTATACTATCTGACCAAAAAACACATACCAATTATTAAGAATATAACCTTTTTTAAATCTAAAATTCAGAAAATAATTTACCCATTTTTAAAGACATCGTTAACAGTGACATGAATTTGTTCATTTTAATTTTCACAACCTTAGATGTATGCATTATCATTCCCATTTTACATATCAGAAAACTGAGACTCAGCAGTTCCACGATAAACAGATCCACTCCAAAGCTGGTACTCTTTATGTGATCCCACTGTTGCTTAAAGTATGTTTTTATAAGGGCGTCTGGGTGGCTCGGTTTGGCTCAGTTTGTGATCTCACTGTTCGTGAGTTCGAGCCCCTTGTCAAGCTCTGTGCTGACAGCTCAGACGCTGGAGCCTGCTTCGGATTCTGTGTTTCCCTCTCTCTCTGCCCCTCCCTTGCTCATGCTCTGTCTCTCTAAAACACAAATATTAAAAAAAATTTTAAGTATGTTTTTATAATTAGTTCTCATATCATTAAAGGGAAGAAAACCTTTCTTCTTCAAAATAAAAATTTCGCAGGAAACTACTTTTAATTTACTATAGGTTTTATTTAACTTAATTGGATATAATCTTAAGATCTGAATTGCCAAAAGCATTGTACAAGCTAGTAATCAGCAAAGGTCTCGTAACTGTAAATAACTAAACCATAAAGAGTTTAATTGTAAGCTGAAAAAATACATACTAAGGAAAAGAAGTCTTTTAATTTTATTAAAAGTAAATGCTTTAGGGTTTTTGAGCATGGAAATATAAACAGAAATGCAATTTTCAGGTAAAGGCCATTTTTAATCAAATTCCCATATACTCTGCATAGGTATATGGAGCTACTAGAAGTTTTTGTTTGTTTGGTTGGGTTTTTATTCAGGTGACTCTCATTCCTTTTATCTACTAGGAAAATTTCCAAAGAGTTGCAGGTATTTGTTGGAAATTTCATAAAGCCCTAGGTAAGCGGTTAAAATTCTACTAGGAGTAACGTTAGCTCATTTTTCCAACATAAAGACAAACATAGGAGTGTTAACTCATCCTACCCTTGGGCTTTGAAAGCTATTTTGTATTACAGACTTTGTGGAATGAAAAACACTTTGTGGAGGAAAAACAGCTTTCCTCTCTGATGCTGCTCTAGATGGACACATCTGTCTTTTTATTGTAAGATTGTTTTTTAACTGACTCGTTCACTTCCTTAGAACATATTAGAAATATTTACTGAATTTCCACTCCATGACAAGACACCATGTTGTGTTGTAAATGGGATCCTCTTTGTATGGTATTTATGTTCCAGTGGGAGAGACAGCCCTTAACAAATAAATAAAGTAATAATTAGTCAAAATGCCAACGCTTGCCTTAATAGAAAGTACCATTCCGTTTTGAGTGGTTTTGTTTTTCTTTTTGTTTTTCTCCTGGTATGTGAGGATTCATTGCTTTTTAACTTGAAGCTTCATAATTGCCTAGAAAATGAAAGACAGACAAGAGCTAATGGAGAAGTACCAGGTGAGGGGAGTACGACTCTGATAAGGGAGTTGATGGTAAGATAGCATGTAATGCGGAAATAGATGTAAGGATGCAAATAATTCCAGAAAACCAAGAGAACCCCCAAGGGGCTGTGCTCTTAACTGAGGCATTTCTACCACATCTTTCAACCGAACCCTTACTTCCGAAGGAAATACAGTGGCCAGAAGTAGGAAGCCAGTGGCCACCAGGCTCTTAGCAGAGCCTTTCCTGTCCTGTTGACATTGGAAGCATCTTGATTGCTTGTCCCCTTTTGTTTTCTTCCTCCTTCTGCCAGTAGGCATTTTATCCTGCAATTAGAGATATCTGTGTCAAAGGGAAGAGAGATGAACCAAAGGTTTCTGACTTATTATCAGCCAGACTGAGTTTGTCTTCATTTATACAGTCAGCTGTAAATTTATATTAATGGAAATGACAGTCAAATAGAGTTCTCTTTCACTATGTTAAAATAGATTTCTTTTTTTAAAAAATGCAGACTATTTAAGAATCTGTGTGCATTTGACATTTCAGCTGGAAAGTCCCCCCCATACCCCAAAAGGAGGACAGTAAAAAT
Organism: Suricata suricatta; assembly: GCF_006229205.1. NCBI lineage: Eukaryota > Metazoa > Chordata > Mammalia > Carnivora > Herpestidae > Suricata > Suricata suricatta. Next base: position 46,732,703 of record NC_043714.1, read on the forward strand.
ACTTTTACACAAATGAAAATACCTGTTTTGAAAACAAAATAATAGATGAAATTAACAATAACAAAAATGGCATACTAGGGCACCCAGTGGCTGAGTCTGACTCTTGATTTCAGCTTGGATCATGAACTTAGGGTTCGTGAGATCAAGTCCCACATTGGGCTCTGCACTATTAGTGTAGAGCCTACTTGGGATTCTCCCCCCACCCCCCGCTTTCCCCTCCTCCACTTGTGCTGTCTCTTTCTCTCTTTTAAAATAAATAAACTTTTTAAAAAAGGTTACAAAAAGATGGCGTACCATATAACTAAATACATACTACTATGTTTGTAGTCCATGACTTATTTCTAACCAAAATTAAAAACTGGAAGTTTTTCCTTCTGCAAGGAAGTCTCATACTTCTGCCTTCCCAATCGTGCAGTACAATGCACAATTCTAAAGCTGTCCGCATAGGGTCCTCTTCTGAATTGTGTTCTAGAATTTAATCCCACTTACAGTCAAATTTTCTTTTTGTTTTATATTTTATGCTGATGAAGACCAGTGGTTCATGGAATATTTGTGTATATCAGTAAAATCTTATGTCTCTTTGCTTCATTTTGTTTTTTTATGTTTGTTTCTTAAAGATTATTTACTTTGTGCATGTGTGCAAGTAGGGGAGGGACAGAGAGGGAGAGGGAGAGAGAGAGAAAATCCCAAGTAGGTTCCACGCTGTCAGCACGGAGCCTGATGCAGGGCTCCATCTCATAAACCATGAGATCATGACTTGAGCCAAAATCAAGAGTCTCACACTTACCCCACTGAGCCACCCAGGTGCCCAAATCTTTGCTGCCTTCTGAACAAGAGAGCTAGGTAAGGTCAGTTAGTTTTAATCTGCTTTATCTTCTTGGTCTTTTATGGTTGCTTATTTTTTCTTTATGTGTTCTTGGTATAATTTGCTTTTTGTTCTTAAAATAGTACCCATTGAGTTTTAATCTATTTCCGAGGAGACATTTTAATATGCAAAGGTCAGGTAAAAGTCCATTGTATTTAAATACTGCTTAAAATTTTAAATAGATTATCAGACTAGCACTGAGCACTTTTTTTAAAACTGTGAGTTTAAAATAGTCAGTCAATATGATTAACTGTACTTCTAATAAAGAAAAGGTGCTATGCAGGCACTATGTACTACTGATAATTTATACAAATCATAGACCCATTCTCAAAAATCTTACAATCAGGGCAGGGATGTTAACACATCAATAACACACAATGCTGTAAGATTTCCAAAAGTTCCTTCTGATTGTAGTGAGATTTTGAATAGCCTCTTGGAATATTTGTGATTCACACCAGTATTTGAAGACTTAGCATTTCAGTGGAGTGAAAGAGGCATGCATGTCAAGCATAGGAAACCTTAGTAGTATAGGATGAGTTCAGGAAAACAAAGTATGAGTCCAAGAAAGGCCTGTGATATTATTTGACTAAAGAATTGGTTTCCAAACTTTTTCTAAGCAATTTGAAACCTTTTTAATATTTGGAAGAGTCAGATGACGATACAATTTGTAAGTGCATTCAGGCAGAGTACAGGACCCTGAAGGAACTAGGCTGCGTTCGTGTGCAGGAAGCACAGAGGAAAACAGAGAGACTTGAGGCATAAAGCTAGAAAGTTGGGCGGAGGACAGACCACAGAATATCTCAAAAGTTACATTCAGAAAATTGGATTTTCTCCTAAGATTGTGAACAGTCATGCCAAAGGGAGAAAGAGTAGAGGCAGGGAGAGGCTGCTAGAACTCTGTGGTGATCTGTCAAAAGAGAGTAGTGGTCTGGACTAGCAGGTAGTCATGGGAGAAAGGCATGAGGATGGATCAGATGGGGAGAAGCAACAGGACTAGAGGGTAGATAAGAGAGGAAGCGGAGAGAGGACTCTGAGTTAATTTCTCACAGCCTGGCTTGAGCGACTGGGTAGACAAGTGGTTTGCTGTTTACTGAGTCGGGGGAACCGGATGAGATTCATGGGGCTACTGTGATGAATACAAGTATGCATTGGCACTTACTGTGTGCCAAGCACGGTGACACATCCTTCATATGCAGTATCTTCAGTGCATTGTCTAATTTAATTCTTAACACATATTAGCTTTAAGATGTGAAGAAGGCCAGATCATCAGGGCTTAAGGAGAACATAAATGGTAGAAATTGGAGGCACTAGCCAGAGACAGGCAAAGGGGAGAAAACTCTAGTTCAGGAGCTGGAAAACTATGGACCACAGACCAAATGCAGCCTGCTGCTATTTGTTATAGATAAACATATTCTGTGGATAAAGTTTTATTGGAACACAACCACATTTTATCTATGTCTTGTCCATGGTCACTTTTGTGCTACTGTAGCTCAGCTGAGTGGTTGCCAGAGAAAACCTTATGACCCGCTCAGCCTAAGCTATTCACCATCTGGCCCTTTACCGACACAGTCTGCCAAACCCAATTCTAGCTTGATTCTGGTTGGGATCCAAACATGATTTTACCCTCCAAGATGAGAAAAATATCTTTGTTTGAACATAAAGGGAGAGAAGTAATTGAAGGTATAAGAGAGGAAATGACTAAGTGTGGAAACAGACATCTAAATATTTTATTGGATAATTTGTAAATCCCAAAATATTAAATGTCCCTTAATTTAGCCTGCCTTTTACTACATACCTAATTTTCAGTTCTTTCTAAACTTCTAACAGACCTCTCTACTCTAGCTAAAATGAGTCCATCAAAATTATAGAGTCAAGAAGCTTTGCTCCAGTGTTATGAGAGACCAGGTGGAGTTTTCTACCAAAATAGCCTTGAAATTTTATCACCGTCCATACATTTCCTGTCTAGCACGTGTTGTGCTCTGCATAAAATTACCACCCCTGCTTTGAGTTAGTTCTGTAAACAATACTTCTTGTCACTTCTGCTTTTCTTGTTTTATTTTATTTTATTTTGGATTAGTGGAAGCATTTCAGATCATAAAACAAGTATAAGTAACCAACTTAATATTTCTATGTTAAAAGAAGAATTCTTTGGAGTCAGTGTTCATTATCATGTCTCCATTTCGGCAATCTTTGAGAAAAATGACATAGTTGTGGCAGTTAGGCCTCTTCCGAATACAGAGAGCTGGGAAGCACTCCACTTCCAGCGCGGAGCCCGACCCGGGGCTCCAGTCAGACGCTGAACTGACCGAGCCACCCAGGCGCCCCAGGAGATAACATTTTTTAAAACTTGAACTACTTTTCTCACTTAATAGAATAAGGCAGATATAAGATCATTTCATGAATGTGAAACCAAAGCAGAAAGTGTTAAGTGACTTTCTTGAGATCTCAGAGTAATATTAATAATGAAGCAAAGATGAAACTAATTCATTGTTTAATAACGTGAATATGCTACCTTTGTACTGGGAAATTGTCTTTATTTTTAAAAAACATCTTTTTAAGATTTTATTTTTGAGTAATGTCGGCACCCATCATGGGGCTCCAAACTCAACCCCGAGATTAAGAGTCACATGTTCTCCTGACTGAGCCAGCCAGGCACCCCAGAAATTCTTTTTAAATTAATAGCTATATTCTATATATCAGCTATTTTCCTGGGGAATACATTAGGATGGAAAAATTATATACCTTATAGGTAATATATCTTTACTTTTTTCAGAACTAAGCTGACTTTTTGCTTAATAAGATCTCACAAATATATGCTTAATAATTTCTAGCTTTTAAATGTCAATCAAGATGAGGTGCTACTGAAAAGTTTTCCTAACATAAATGATTATAAGAGTAAAATAAATTAAAATGTTTAAATGCAATCTCTGCAAATTAGCCACACAGGCAAAGAAGGAAGAATCACACATTGTATGCATAGATATAAAGTAGTAACAGACCAACGCAAAGTGGTATTAGTAATAATGTCTCCATAATGCTCTCCTGTTTGAGCCTTGCTTTCTTGGTTCTAAGCTTAAAGGAAAATGTCAAAAGCTGCAGATAGGAATTCTGATGATAGACGTAAGGTAATAACAGGCCACAGCAGGTGGTATTCAGTAATGTCTGCATAATGCATTTCCCTTTGGACTTCATTATTCATCTTCAGGATTTCATTGGCTACACTCTCATTTTTTTTTAACTGAAGTGTATTTGACGCACAACGCTCTATTAGTTTCAGGTGTACAACATAGTGATTCAACATCTCTATATGATACTATGCTCACCACAAGTGTAACTGCCATCTGGCATCAGATGCTGTTACAATACCATTGCCTTCATCTCCTATGCTCTACCTTTCATCCCTGTGACAAATTTATTGCAAAACTTGAAAGCCCGTATCTCTTACTCCCCTTTATCTATTTTGCCCATTCCCCCACCATCATCCTCTCTGGCAACCACCAGTTTGTTCTCTATATTTCTGAGTCTGTTTCTGCTTTTTATTTCTTTGTTTTGTTTTTTGGATTCCATATGTAGGTGAAATCATATGGTATTTTTCTTTCTCTGTCTGACTTATTTAGCATAACACCCTCTAGGTCCATTCCTGTTGCTGCAAATGACAAGATCTCATTCCTTTTTATGGCTGAATACTATTCTATTGTGTATATATACCATATCTTCCTTATCCATTCGTGCGTCAGTGGACACAGGTTTGCCTCCATATCTTGGCTATTGTAAATAATGTTGCAGTAAACACAGAGGTTTGTATGTCTTTTCAAAGAAGTATTTTCATTTTCTTTGGGTGACATCCAGTAGGGGAATTACTGGACCAGGGGGGGAGTTCTATTTTTAATTTTTTGAGGAGCCTCCATATTCTTTTCCACAGTGGCTAAACCAATGCTCATTCCTACCAAAAGGGCATGAGGTTTCCTTTTTCCCCACATCCTCACCCATACTTGTCGTTTCCTGTCTTTTTTATACTACCCATTTCGACGAGTGTAAGGAGATCTATCATTGTAGTTTTGTTTTTGCATTTCCCTGAGGATGAATGATCTTGAACATCTTTTCATGTGTCTGCTAGCCATCTGTATGTCTTCTTGAAAAACTCTCTATTCAGGTCCTCTGCCCATTTTTAATTGGATTATTTGTTTTACTTTGGTTTTTTGGTGGTAAGTTGTATAAGTTTTTTGTATTTTGGATATTAACCCTTGGTTAATCCAAATGACTGGATATGTCATTTACAAATACCTTTTCCCATTCTGGAGGTTGCCTTTTTGTTTTGCTGATGGTTTCTTCTGCTGGACAAAGCTTTTTATTTTGGTGCAGTTTCAATGGTTTATTTTTGCTTTTGTTTCACTTGCCTGAGGAGACATATCTAGGAAAGTGTTGCTATGGCTGATGTCAAAGAGATTACTGCCTGTGTTTTCCTCTAGGAGTTCTTTTTTTTTTTCTCTCAGTAAACTGTAAAGTCAAAGTTGCGTTAATAATAATTAATAATAATAATTCTTCTTTGGGAAGAATTGGAATCTTTGTAGTATTGATTCTTCCTATTCAGAATCCTATTAAGTCTCTCCATTGATTAGGCCTTCTTATCTATCCCTCAGTAATATTTTGTAATTTTCATCAGATATCTTCTGGACTTAATTTGTTGATTTCTTTCCTAGGTGTTTTGTAACTTGTATTACTATACTAAATATCATATTTTTTCTGTTACGTTTTCTTACTGGTTACTTCATGTATTTATTTATTAAAATTAGTGATTTAAATTGTGTTTTAAATATTTTGTTGGCCACCTTACTGAAATCTGATTGTTACTAATATTTTTTTCTTATTGATTCTCCTAGTCTTCCCTTTCAATTTTCTAAATATAACACTAGATCTTCTGAAATAGTAATTTTTTCTCTCCCTCTAAGTGTACTTTCAAGATGCATCTGTTCAGATGTATCACAGATTAAACGGAGCAGTGGTTTGCAATAAGTCTGGAAATTGTATTGCATTTGTTTCCTGATACTCTAGAAAATGGCTCATTATAGTGCTTTGCTTTTTAAAAAGGGAGGGAGGACAAGAGGCAATATTTTTTCCTTCCTAATCCCGAGTCTGCATTATATGTCATATTGTCAAATAAGAAAAGAAAATTAAGTTTTCATTGGTACTGTATCCTCTCTAGTTCTTTGAAGCATAAACTTTAATCTATGATTCATTGCTTTTTAAGGTCACTGCACTTTTTCATGTATTGATATGACATTGGGTCTTTGGCCAATCTAAGATCTATTTCTAGCTATCAATATTTTCAAAAGCATGAAAAAGTAAATTTTAAAAATAAATTAACAAAGTGACAGGAACAAGGACAAAGGTGATCAGAAGCAATATTTTAGTAAAGACTTCCAGGCCTCTGGCATTCTAACTTTTCTCATTTCAGTGTGGTGCTGGTTGAAAACGGGCAAAACCAGGCATCACGAAGATGGAAAATTGTTTTACCTAAAGTGGCATTTTCTAAAGTGTATCCTACAGAGCAATAGGCCCTTTGGATGTCAACAGATGTTAAGCAGAAAAATAGGATTTCGTGGTCAAATAAATATAGAAAATGTGGGTTTAAACAGTTTTTTTATTTAATGTTTTGAATTTGCGTATAGCTGACACACAATGTTACATTAATTTCAGGTGTACCACACAGTGATTCAGCATCTCTATTCATGCTACGCTCACCACAAGTGCAGCTGCCATCTGTCACTGTATGATGTCATTACAATATCACTGACTACGTGGGGTTTTTTTTTTTATTGCAGGACTTCATACAGTCCTTTGTTATGGTTAGGTGCTTTGTGACTTTTTAAAAGAAAGATAGAATATGTAGCTTCTTCCTGGCTCACTTTGACCAAGTAACCCTCTGTCTATGAAGTGTATCTTGGAATCAGTATTCCTTAAGACTTTGGAAAACACTTAAACATCCTCAAACTTCAATCGCAGCCTGAGTTAGAAAAAGTAGGCAAAAAACTTTTCTCTCATTATTTCTAGTTGATGGTTGACAAAGAACTAAAATGGCCTGCTTAGCTGCTTTATGTATCCTTGCTTCATGCTTTGAATCATGAAGACACCCTTCAGAACAAGCTCTATGATAGTAAGTGAGGTGAGGGAGAGGTGGTAGGAAGAACGATGCAATGATAGAGAAAAGGGGTCAGATGGGACACAGGTGCCGTGGTCTAGCCAGAGATGAGTGGTCTAACCTAAAGCGGTACCTATGGTTGGGACACCTGGGTGGCTCAGTCAGTTAAGCATTCAGTTTTGGCTTTGGATCTCACAGTTTGTGAGTTCGAGCCCCCACATCACGCTCTGTGCTGACAGCTCAGAGCCTGGAGCCATCTTCAGATTTGGTGTTTCCCTCTCTCTTTGCCCCTCCCCTGCTCACACTCTGTCACTCTCTCTCAAAAGTAAACATTGAAAAAAAATTTTCAGTGGTACCTATGGCATGAATGAGACTTGTAGATTTGAAACACATTGTGATGGTAAAACATAGTATGACTTGTTATTTTCAAATGTCCCAAAATGCTGTTTATGTAGAACCAGGGGGTTAACTGAGAGGACATGGCATAAGGATACACCACCTAGAATGAAAGCTGTAGCTGCCAAAGACAGCAATCGAGGAAATTTTACAAAAAGGATCACTTATTTACAAAATAAAAGTATTGTATTTTTAAATTTTATTTTTAATTTTTATTTATTTTTGGGAGACAGAGACAAAGCGTGAGCAGGGGAAGGGCAGAGAGAGAGGGAGACACAGAATCCAAAACAGGCTCCAGGCTTTGAACTGTCAGCACAGACCCTGAAGTGGCCCTCGAATCCACAAACTGTGGGATTGTGACCTGAGCCAAAGTCGGATGCTCAACCAACTGAACCACCCATTCACCCCCAAAATAAAATTATTGATATACATATTAAGGCCAAAGGGTATTGGGGAAAGTCTCTTAGCTTAGACAAGTATATCCAAAAGAAATAAAATGTGAGCTATAGCTATAAATTAAAAATTTTTGGCAACCCTATTAAAAAAGTAAAACAGAAGAAATTAATTGTAGTATATTTTATTTAACCTACTCTATTCAAAATATTATTTCAGTGTAGTCAATAAAAATTACTGATGAGATACAATAAAAACAATTAATAACTTTTTGTACCAAGTGTTGAATGTTGTTATGCATTTTATGTTTATAGCACATCTCAATTCAGACCAGCCACATGTCAAGCACTCAGTCAGCACATGTGGTATGTGTCTGCCATGTGGGACAGCACAAGTTAGACACTGCCACTTTTTTTTTATGTTTGTTTATTTTTGAGAGAGAGAGAGAGAGAGAGAGAGAGAGAAAGCATGAGCATGAGCAGGGTAGGGGCAGAGGGAGAGAGGGAGACACGGCTGGCAGCCCACAGCCCAACACGGTGTTTAAACCCACGTACCTCAAGATCATGACCTGAGCCGAAGTCAGATCCTTAACCCACTGAGCCCCCCAGGCGCCCCCTAGGCCCTGCCACTTTGTAGATGTGCATGTTTTTGAACCAGGCTTCTTTATCTATACAACGGAGATAATATTCATTTCAGTAGGTTACTATAAGGATCAAAATGTAGAATGTACATGAAAGTATTTTGTCAATTATTTGCAAATAATGATGCATATTTACTTTTAAGTCCTGTTACAGTTTCAGTTGTTCTAGAGATGTAGCTAAAAGTACATTTTTTTCTTTGAATCTCAGAAAAAATGAACTAGGGTGCCTGGGTGGCTCAGTTGGTTAAGCCTCCGACTTTGGCTCAGGGCAGATCTCACGTTCATGGGTTCGAGCCCCGCGTCAGGCTCTGTGCTGACAGCTAGCTCAGAGCCTGGAGCCTGCTTCCAGTTCTGTGTCTCCTTCTCTCTCTGCCCCTCCCCGCCTCATTCTCTCTGTATCAAAAATAAATAAAACATTAAAAAAAATTTTTTAAAGAAAAAATGAACTAAATGAAGACATTAAAAATGAATCCATGAAAATGTACAAGTAACTTCAGGTGTTAATGTAGAAAGTTGTTTCTCTGCTCTGCATTCTGTTCTGATGGAGTACAGCTAAACAAATAAACCCTTTCTCACACTGCCTTTCCAAAGAATGAAATGATCAAATGATGGTTTTCATGGAAGAATTGATACATTTTTTTTGGTCCAGTTACTTAATTCTGTACACCTTACCACGTTAGCTGATAAGAAGTTCAAAGTTAAGTTTGAAATCCAACTATAACAGTTAAGTAGGACTCAAAGTAGTTTATTTTGACTCATTTACATTTTATTATTTTTCATTCTTTTTTCTACTTTATGAATTTTTCATTTTTTCTTCTTCAGTAAACTCATATATTTTGTAAAACCTTTAATATAAATAAAACCAAAAAATAAAAATAATAAATAAAACCAAAGGTTGAACTATTTTACAGATTTTTAAGATTAATAAGATTGACATTCAAATTAGACAATTCTGAAATACCTCTCACACCAGAAGGCAAAAATTCCAAAATACCATGAAAAAAATGAACATTATTTTGAAAATAAGTTTTGACTTTTTTAAATGTTTTGTTCATTTTTGAGAGAGTAAGAGAAAGAGAGCACATGAATGGGGTGCGGCAGAGAGCGAGGGGTCAGAAGATCCAAAACGGGCTCTGTGCTGACAGCAGTGAACCCCATGCAGGGCTCGAACTCCAGAACCATATCAGGACCTGAGCTGAAATTGGAAGCTCAGCTGACTGAGCCCCTGACTTTTTTAAAGAAACAAAATTGAGTTATCAAGGAATATAGAGCTGACATTGTTAGAAAGTGCTACATTATTCCTTTAACCAAATTCTGGACAGTTCATCAGATTATAAAAGAATATGATTTTATTGCCAAGATTCACAATTTTTACCATAACTAAGTAATGAGATATTCTAGAATTAAATTTGTAGTCTATATTTTATAGTCTCACTAATTATATGTATTTTTACCACTAGAGGACTATTAAGGAAAGCAGTAAGTAGATATAGATGCAAAAGAATAGATGTTTTTTAAAGTCTGGACTAGAGTGAAAACCCATGAAATCAATCTACTTTTGGTTAAACTTCAATACAGTCTTACATTATAGGGATCTACAAGGAGAAAACTACTGTTTCTTTAATTGGCATTGAAGTATCTTTTTTTCAATGTTTATGTTTGAAAGAGAGAGAGTGGGAAAGGGGCAGAAAGGGAAGGGGACAGAGGATCCCAAATGCCCTGCACTGACACCAACCTGATGCAGGGCTGAATCTCATGAACCGGAGATCATGACCTGAGCCTGAGTCAGGGCTCAACTGACTGAGCCACTCAGGTGCCCCAAAGTATCTTTCTGTCTTTCTGGTATGGGCATCATCTATAAAGATTATGAAAACATGGAAATTTTCTTTAAAAAGAAAAAAGAATTGCTATGTCATAATTTGTAGTCTATCTCAATTACGTAGAAAAAAATATATAATGTAGTTTTGTTTTGTTTTTTTTAAAACAAGTCATCTCTGCACCAGAGACAAACAGGATAGCAATGCAAAGATGTGAAATTTAGGCTCAGGGTGTTCCCGGGACCCTGTGTTTTCTCAAGGTCATCATGGCTACATTCTCCTTAAATTGCTCACACTGATTAGGTTGTATGCTTCTCAAATTCAAGGACTTTATCTTCTCTATAAACTATTATTCTTAAAGCATCTACACTCAGCTTCACATGCAATTATTTTTTTATGTAATTTGAGTTACGAGTCATCCCACTAGATTAAAAACTGCTAGAGAAAATGTACCATTTATTATAACTCTGTTACCTACTTCGTTCTATCAAAAACAGTATTTTTGTATTGGATAGCATGAAAGATATTTCTTGCTTGATTGTTATACTCTTTCTGATAGTATCAACACGAAAGGTCTGACTATAGTGGTAAATCTCCATGATTTCTCTTTTAATATCTGGGTTTGGAACTCTTTTCAAACAGATCAATGAAGTTTTCAGCGGTGATTAGTTGCTATTGAATGGCTTTTTATTTTACTTTATTTTGCTTAATCCTAAAAGATTCAGTAAAAAATTAATGTAATTTGATGTAGTTCCTAGAAATCATAGTAAGTTAGAGATTGATTTGTGGAAATAATAAAGAAGTCAGTTGAGACTCATCAACCCCTTTTGAAAAATACTGTTTAGGAAACCTTTTGGTATCTATGTATATACACATATATCATGGTAAGAAGTGAGATTCTAGCAAAAATTTATTACAGAGAAGGAAAAATAAGCCAGAAAATTCATGGTCTGTGGAATAATTTTTTGTTTTACTTCTGTTATTTTGGGTATACCAATAGTACTGGCTAGCATCTGTTCTGACTGGCGAGTTGTAAAATATTTTCAGTGTTAACCTTGGTTTGTGTGAGGCATAATTGCCTTCGTTATATCTTTTTATGCATTGAATAAATGAAAATGTGTTTAAATTTCTCCAGTTACATTTACATTTCACACCAGGAACCTAATTTCAAGTGAATAACCCCTGAGAATAAAACATAAAATCTTGCTGAAACCAGTAATTAGTTACATTTCATAGTAAACAAAAATGATTCATTAAACTTTTATGTTTCTCCTTTTTGGTAATAGTGGATTATTTATGAATTCTTAAGTATTTTTGGTCTCTGTAACCTTCAAAGTTGTTATTGTAAGTCTTCATTTATTTTCTGTTAGAATGAAGAGCCATTTAATGCATCAGTGTGTTGTTTCCAGTGCCCCAAAGGCCATTTATCCTTTCTAGATTTGCCTGAATCAGTATTATCTGTAGCCCCAAATCCTGACAAAATGCACTGATGCAAGTAGTAAGCATTATACTAAAAGAGAGCCTCAGCTTTAGAGATATGAATATAAATTAGAGAGATTTGTCATTAAAACTCCAAATGATATAATCGGCATCTAAAAGTTCAACTGTATTCTTCCTCACTACGTATCTCCTTATTTGTAATGATTTCTACCACTTTTGACTCACTGGGATCTGACGTCTTGCACTGCCAGGATGGGGAGTAGGGGTACAGAAAGAGGAAGTTAGTGATTCTCTTTGTCTGTAGGGCTGACTGCCAATGTCCTTCCACTCCGAGAACGTCAGGGGCTCTTCATGGCCCTTCATGTTAATATCCAAGTGCGTGGCCTTCTGTGTTAATGCCTTCCCCTCCCTATATCCTTCTGTTCTGTTAAACCTCATCTACTGATAGATTGCTGAGTTGTAGTGCAGAAACATTCTCCATATAAGGCCAGATTGTTTTCCTTCTTTACGTTAAAGTATATTTGATATTCCATCTCCTTGGCCTTTTACCTATTCCAGGACCAAGTCAGGATCCAAAAAAGCCCCTTGTAGCCTGAAAATGTCACACCCCCCAGCATGATTCCAGCAATCTGCTGGTGTCCCCAAAGTGCAGGAAAGGATATCATTTCAAAGGAAAATACATCTTGAAGGAAAAGAGGAAAAACCTGTTTCCACAGAGAGGTCTGGGAAAAGAAAAGGATAAGAAGAATTAAGATTGACAGACTGAGAAATGGAACAAAGCCATAATACTGTCTCAGATCTTGAGTTACATGAGTTTATTAAGCTTTCTCTTAGAAGTCAGATGGTTGCCTTTGGGGGAAAAGGTAATCTATGTAAAAGTTGTTATATGACTCTGGCCTTTTCCTTCAAGGAGTTACTGAGCACACTCTTTGCAGAAATGTAAGTGTAGAAAATATGTGTTCTTGTAAATTCCAAAAGAATTCAGTGTAAGCACTTAGTCCTTTGGTTTGTCGTTTGGGATTGGTTCCTCATCATTGTAAGAATTTCTGCTCGGTGCTTATAGTGTGAACCATATAATGATGATAATCTATAGTTCGTTTAAGAAAAGTCTCAAGGATGAGGCACCTGGGTGACTCAGTTGACTAAGTGACTGACTCTTGATTTCCGCTCAAGTCATGATCTCATAATCGTGAGATCAGGCCCTGGGTCGGAATCAGCTCAGAGGGTTGGCCTGCTTGGGATTCTCTCTCTTCCCCCCACCCCACCCTGCTTGTTCTCTCTCTCTGTCATTCTCTCTCAAAATAAATAAACTTAAAAAAAAAGAGTAGGTGTCAAGGAACATAGTGATGTGACAGGCAAATCATTTCCTGCTGCTAGTAAAATATGAGTGCAGAGTTAAAATCGCCTTAGAAAATAAATCTGTAGGTGAAACTGAAACATTTCAAAGCTAGAGTCTTTTATTCTATCACTGTGTTCAGATCTAGCAAAGAAATGTAATTCTATTTTTATTTAGATATGTACCTGCTTGAAAACTTGACCTCTTCCTTTCCATATTCAAAGCAACACGCTGTATATTTCTTACAGTTTTGGAGGCATCAAGTCCATTTTACTTAGCTAAAGGTTTTTCTTTTATTCCTGAATTTTTATTGAATTGTTTAAAACTATTTTGTGAATAATTAAGGAAGCAAAATGCAATTATACTTTAGGTATATTATTTATTATTTATAAATCACGAGATTCTGTAGAAGTAAGACCAGCCAGACTCTTGAAGCTTTCACTTTTATGAAATTTATCAGACTTGAATACAAAATGCTTCTCTTAAAAGTGAATACCTCTCAACAGCACACATACTCCTTTTGTCAAAAATTTTACTAGAGGTTGAAATGATACAGAAGAAGTTTGTTGTTTTTCTTTTTTATGAAATAATTACACCTCACGGGAAGCTGCAAAAATAATACAGAATTTCTCATGTTTTCTTCATCCAACTTCCCCCAGTGGTAATATCTTTTGTAAATATAATATAGTGATAAAACCAGGTCATCTAAATTGGTACAGCACTGTTAACTACCCTACAGATCTTAGACTTGATGAGTGAATGTGAGGAAGAGTCTAGAAAGTCTTCCATATTTGAAACTTATATGATATATTCACTGGTTGTCTGAGTGTCCTGGGCTACCCAATTAACATTCCATAGACCAGGTGGCTTAATCAATAGTGATTTTGTTTTCTCACAGTTCTGGAAGGCAGGAAGTCTGCAATCAAGGTTCCAGCCAATTTGATTCTCTGATGAGAGTGTTTTTCACAGCTTTTGGACAACTGCCTTCACAGTATGTCCTTTAATGCCTGAGAGGGAGAAGGGGACAGAAGGAGAGAGAGAAATGAAGCAAGCTTTCTAGTATTTCCTCTTGTACAAATCCGGTCGTGAGGGTCCCACGCTCATCTGAACCTAATTACCTCCTGAAGGCCCTATTTCTAAATACCATCACATTGTGGGGTTAGTGCTTTGACATATGAATTTGAACAGAGATACAATTTAGTCCATAGTGATCGTGGAAGCATTTATAAAAATAGGGAATGCAGGTGAGGAGAGAAATACCATTTCCATCTTGGGAATGATGGTTTTTGAAATGCCCGTGGAGAAAGGGAAGAGGCAGCTGACATATCAGTTAAAGTTTGGGTTGGGTTGGGCTACAGACATGAAATTAGAGACCTAGGAGTCATCAAAAATGAGAGTGTTTATAGGATGGGAATGGATGGAACTTAACATATCTGTTGAATAGGAAAACAGTTACTGGTTGGTAATAAAAATTTTAGAAAGGAAGACTCAGCCTGGGTACGCCATTTATGAGGAAAGTTTTCATTAAATAAGTAGTACTTTGAGTTGTTTCTTTAGAGAGTGTGTTTGTCTCTGCATTTATAAAATCATCTAAGTATAGGCAATCTATCCACTTTTTTTTTTATCTAGAACTGCCTTCAGCTAAAAATTCTTCAAGGTTCCCCATATTCATTTCAGCTTTTTTCTTTTAATCAGTAGGTTAATTTTAATTGCTATGTATTCAATTCATGAAGAGTAAATAATAAACATCTAGCATCCATTATATGTCAGGCATCATAGAAGTTCTAGATAGCCAAATATAAATAAGATTTATACATTCACTGTGCATGAAACACTCAAAATCTATCAAGTCAGATATAATGTGTGCCCAGTATGAGAGATGTGAAATGATTATCATTCCCAGTAGACATTGTGGAGGGATGTGGTGTCCAAATGAGTTTACTATATATATGTGTGGGGAAAGGTTCACAATGTGTAAGTTTAAAAAAAGAGGGTACAAAGTTATAGAGTATGGTGCTCTTTTCATTATATTTAATTGCAGATAGTAAATATATCAAAATACAATTTCCTTTATTTAGGTAGTGAAAATATGAGGATTTTTTCTCATTAGACTTTTCAGTCTAAACTCGTATTTCCTGGTTTTCCACAATGGACATATCATGCTTTTTAAAATTGTGCATTCTTTTATATTTTTAAAGAAAAAAACCCCAGCTGTTGTGTGGACCAGGACTGCCTCGTGCACAAGAGTGCTCCTGTGAATTACAAATACTGACCTTCCAGAAGGGTCCTCCTCCAGTTTGCCCATGTCTACAAGTTGCTCAGTTTTCATTCACTTTAATTGCTTTTTGTAAATTAAACTGCGTTTTTGTCTTTCAAAAGTAAGTTATGAATTTGCTTCTTGATGATTACTTATTTTAAGTACAGCAAACAACCAAACTTCTCCATAAGTTATCCTAGAGGATAGCTGTTTCTATGGGAGTCAAAAAAAAAAAAAAGAAGAAGAAGAAGAAGAAGCCTCAAGTGAGTTTTCAAAGAAGAAATGGAAACAAGCATCTTCTCTTTCTTGAAATCGTTGAAAGCTTTTGGCACTGCAGAAACATTCCAGCACCTAAATGCTTGTGTCTCTGATGGAGGATAAATCACTAGGCTTTTGTCATCAGGTCACTGGTCCGTCTTCCTGACCTGGGGATGACGCAAAACTGCACTCTCCTAGATGCCTCCCTTTATCTCTGATACTTTCTTGCTGTTGGACTGAATCTGTCCTTCTTCTAGAGGTCCAAAAGAATGAAATCACCAGAAGATCCTAGCATAAACTCTGGAAATTCCTGGCTAGATATCAACATGGAAAGCAAGATATATATGTATATATACACACACTTCCTCTTTTCCATCTAGCCCTGACTTTCCATATATATATATTCTGAATGTATTCCAAATACATATTCCAAATATATATTCTAAATATGTATTCCAAATGTATGTATATTTCAAATACATGCATATATATACACATACTTTAAATTATACAAATTTCCCCAAAGTGCTGAATAATGGCTACAAAATTATAACTTGAGGTAATATATATTCTCTATAATTATTGAATTGTGATATAAGCCAATTTTTATTATGCAACTCTGAAGACAAATAAAAAACTCATGGATCACTTTGCTTCCGAGACCATAGAATACCATAACTGAAAAGAACTATCTAATACAACTACCCATTTGTTTCTTAAATCTTCTCATAGCATCTTCCAGGCAACTGGCCTCTGCTGAACACCTCCAGTGACTGGGAATTCAATACTAAAGATAAGGATACCTACGCTATCTTTCTAAGAGCTTTGATTATAATTTATATCTGACTTGTTGTGACTTCCATTCATTGGTTAGTTGTTTTCTTTGGACTCATGTAACTCTTCATATGACAGTTTTTCATATATTTTTATTTTAATTTTTAAATTTTATTTTAAGTAGGCTCTGTGCCCAACATGGGGCTAGAAGTCACAACCCTAAAACCAAGAGTCACCTTTTTTAAAATGTTTATTTTTTGAGAGAAGGAGCACAAGTTGGGGAGGGGTAGGAAGGGAGGAAGACACAGAATCCGAAGCAGGCTCCAGGCTCTGGGCTGTCAGCTCAGAGCCCCATGCGGGGCTCAAACTCACAAACCATGAGGTCATGACCTGAGCTGAAGTCAGACACTCAACCAACTGAGCCACCCAGGCACCCCCAGTTTTTCACGTTTTTAAAGGAAGTTGATGTCTGAGTTTCCTTTTTAGCTTTTACCCTTTTTGTCTTTCCTATTCAAGTTTCCAAATACTTTGATTCATCTCCTCCAAAGGTATTCAGGTGTGCCCTGGGAACTGCGTGAGGTTCTGAGTGTACAGAACTGCTTTGGTGTAGCCCCAGGCCATCACGTCACCTCCTTTCCTGTAGATGTGAGAGAATCCTTCCTTTCCGGCAGCTTCAGAGCACATTGACATTTTGGGTAACTCCTTATCAGCCCCATCATTCCATAGATCATTTCAAACCATTAGAAATAAGGAAGATGCAGCTGCCCTCTGTCAGGTTTTGAGTTGTAGTGGGTTGCAACTCTTTTTTGCTGTCTTACACATTTGAGGAATTTTAGATTAAATCTTTCTGTTTTCTTTTTGTGTGTTTTAATCTCTTCCTTTTCTGGGGTGGAAAACAGTAGGCAGACGTGGTAACACATAGGATTAAGCAAAGATATGCATTCATTTCTTAAGGACTGAAGGAGGGGCATCTGGGGGGCTCAATCAGTTAAGCATCCGACTTTGGCGCCCAGTCACATTCTCATGGTCCCTGAGTTTGAGCCCTGCATTGGGCTCCGTGCTGACAGCTCAGAACTTGGAGGCTGCTTTGGATTCTGTGTCTCCCTCTCGGTCTGTCCCTCCCCCACTCATGCTCTGTCTGTCTCTGTCTCTCAAAAATAAATAAACATTAAAAAAAATATTTCTTTAAAGAAAAGAGAAGGACTGCAGGAGACAGTTTGTTACCTAAAATGTTCTGCTTTTGGGGGTGGGGAAGTCTCTCTTTTAGCAGGATCTAATTTTCATTATTTGCTATAAGCAAATATGTTTCTACAATTGAAACACAGTCTCTATTCCTGTGAGACTTATGGTAGACTTCTCAAGACAGTGATAATTAAAAGCCTACACCATTTCAAGTCTTATTTTTATAAAGATTGTGCCCTGGATTCTGACTATGAAATGAATAGACTCCTACAAAAAAAAAAATAGAGCTATTTGTAAATTGCCACTTTTATATATTACCATACTCTACCTAATCAGTATTTTTGTATTCACCTATTTTATATATGAGTCTTAAGACCTTGTTTTATCAGACCAGATATAGTGAAGTGAGGCACTGTGCATTTCAGTGAGTTCTGTGCGTTTCCAGGAAATGATGGAGCTTAAGACCAAAAGGTAAAGAAGTTTAGAAGGAAGTATACTGAAAATAACACAGGACTTAAAAGCCCAAAGAGATTATTTAACAGCTTTAGCAGCTTCAAAGAAACTATTCTTTAAGTATAAAATTTCTAGCATTGGTCAATCTTGAACGCTGTAATATTTTACTGTTTCGAATCTGTTGACAATCAGCAACCAAATGGTGCAATGGAGATTTGTCAGTTTAGAGCTGATCAGCACAGCCATGTGGCACAATTCTCTGTACGTAAATTATCCTGGGCCCCCAACAATAAATCAATTTCCAAAGAAGAGCAGTTACCTAGAAAAAATGTTGGTTCCTAGAAGAAATAAGGCTAGTGAAAATGTTCATCATCATCTGTGTGTACCAAGAAATGTAGATTTGCTGTCAAAGAGAAGCAAGGGGCTAGTGAAGTTAAACGATTCCTTCTTTGACAAGGTAATTGCTTGGTAAGGGTTCTGTCACTTGCAGGCTGGAGTGAATGGCATGTATGAATTCTGTGGGAAATCGGGGATCGACGGTAACTACGTGAGGTTATTTGTTCCGCACGGTGCAAGGCCTCTGTGGCAGCCCAGGCACCCCCATATGCATTTTTAATTTACATTCTCCTTTTACTTTTCTCTTTGAGCATTGTGGTTCTTATAATGTGTATATCTAGTCCTGTGTATCTGACTGCTGTGTGGTTCTACATGGGATCCATTTACCAGAGTTTCCCTCTCTTGTCTTCTGATGTTGGGCATCCAGATATATATATATATACTCCAACTCCTGCCACAACAAATAATACTGAGATGAGGATCCTCATATATCTCTCCCTATGAGCCTGGATGAGGATTTCTTACAGAGACCTATATTTACCTGAACTAGGTTTATCAAGTTGTCCAGTCTGTGTCTAATCAGTTGGGTCAGAGTCTGCTCGCTTCTTCTACTCTAGACTACCTTCCCACCAGTAGTGTGTAAGGATCTCTATATCCCCACATCCATGCCAGCAATTAGCATTACTTCCTAATTTTTAATATGCTAGTATCAGTACGAATGATTATTAGCATGAGTGAAGGTTAGCAATGAGTGATTGCTCATTATTATACTAATTTGTTTCTCAGTGAGTTTAAAAATTGTTTTATACCTATCAACCTTTTTGTTTGCTTTTATGCAAATTGCGTATTCCTAACCCTTACTCATCTTCTGGTTAAGGTTTCTATCTTTATCTTTTTGGTTTTCAAACGTTTCTGATATGATTTCCTTCTTTGCCATGAAATATTACGAAAATCTGTCATACGGAAGGTTTATTTTCCATTATGAATGTGGTGGGGTAAAAGAATCCAGAACCCCTAAAAGCAAGATTCTTACCCATTAAACCATGTAGACATAGTACCATAGTATTTCTATATGAAGTACTTCTTGCGAAGATCTTAGAGTCCTTTTCATAGTGGCTGTATTATTTTCTAGCCTTCTTAGAATAAATTCTTATAGCAAATATCAATCTTACAAGAATTTTCCTTTTTACCCCAAGTTGTCAAAATGCTCCTGCATTCCACTTTTGTATTTGAATCTTTATTGCAACCTTCAGACATTGTAGCTCCAAAATTCATTTTCTGGAGCAAGCTTGCTGCAAATAGTTTACCAGAATTAATGAACTGTTAAGATTTCAAAGTTTACAAATATTGGGCACATTCACACTGTATGTTCATATAGCATTTCAAAATCTTCAAGGTGATTTGTAATCAATGATGATTTTTTTCTCAAAAGCATCCCTATATCAAGACTAAATGTAGAAATAAAACAAAAAATTTGGGGGGCTATTCCTGTATAAAACATACTATACTAGGCATAGAGTGGGTGTATGAGGGTAAGTGAAAGTAAACTGAATTAAATAAGACAGAGTAGTATTTCTCTTAACGTTCAATGGGGTATATTCACTCATTCATTAACAAAAGTAATTTATTGAACATTCAGTCCATGTCACCAAAAGTGTCTGCCCTATCTTAGATATTCAATAAATAGTTGATGTACCAATGAATGAACATAATTATAACACAGTTAACATGGTTGTTAATACTGTCTAGTAGAAATAGTCTCCAATACCATGGAATCTTAGTGAAGGAGTATCCACTCCAGCCTAAGATTAGGAGTTGTCCCCCGGGAGACCTGTGAATAAATGAGTAGAAAATGTCTAGGTGAAGAGAAAAAGAGGAAGACATTCCAAGCACCCCGCCTTCAAACACGTGGGTGGTAAGAAGTAGCCTGGAACACATGGGCAGCTCAGGCAATCCAGTGCTTGGAGTGAGAGACAGGAAGAAGCAAGAGACGAAGATGGGCAGCAGGCATGCTTTTTAGGCCAAGGGAAAAGCTTTTAAACAGTGACATGAACTAACTTGCTTTTTAAATAGATCATCTGGTTTCATAAAGGATACACTGGAAAGCACTTAGACTGAAAATAGAGCAACAAATTGAGAATATTTTAAATGATGAATGTGAGAGAGTATGAGGTTCTGAACTGGATGACAAAGAAATAGTCTGACATTTCTAGAAGGTATGAATTAGAGCTTGCTGATTAATTGGATACAGATGGGAGTAAAGAAAAGAGAGACGTTAAAGATGACTCCCAGTTTTCTATCTTGAGTGGCTGAGTGACTGAATGCACGGTGCTATCAACTGTTAAGAGAGGGAATATGGGGCCTGTGTGGCTCAGTTGGTTAGGCATCTGACTTTGGCTCACATTATGATGTCACAGTTTGTGAGTTCAAGCCCTGCATTGGGCTCTCTACTCTCAGCACAGAGCCCACTTTGAATCCTCTCTCTCCTTCTCTCTCTGCCATTCCCCAGCTCATGTGCTATCATGCGTGCTCGCTCTCTCTCTCTCTCTCTCTCTCTCTCTCTCTCTCTCTCAAAAATAAACAAACACAAAAAACGAGAGGGGAGGAATACAGTATTAAGAACAAGTTTGCCAAGAATAAGGCATTTGGGGATATTCTGAGGGTTTAACACTTTCATGTAAAGATGTACAGTAAGCAATTGAAAAAGAAGTTCAGTAATAATGTGGGTAGACTATAATAAGCACCCAAAGAATGAAGGAGATAAAGGGATTTCAGAAATAAGACATGATGGTGATGGATTCAGAAATCTCATGGCATTTAAGCTGACTCTTGAAGGACGAACAGCATATCAATAAGGAGAGATGCAGGAGAGCATTCTGTGACCAGCTCACAGTAATGTCTTTCACAGGCTCTGTATTTGCAAGGCTGCTGGGCCTTGAATTCATAAACCTAGGGTTGGGGGGATTGAAACTTGAACCAGATGGTGCTAGAGATGCTGTAGAACCCTTTTGCTAAGGGGTCCTACCTGGCAGCCTTTGCAAAGTGTGCTAGAAAGAGAGGGGTGAGGAGCATGAGTCCTACCTGGTGACAAGAAGTGGGGAGGGGCATGATAAGAGGAATCACATAGAAATGGTAATATTCACAATCAGACTAGAAGGTATATCATGATTCTGAGAGCCCAGAGGCTGAGGGAATGAGAAATCAAATAGCTTCTAGCAGCAGGATAGCACTTAGCTCAGGTGTAGCAGACAAGAGGCTTTGGATAAGAAGATGCATTCCATAGCCTACTAATGAACTCAGATCAACAGAAATAAGAAATGAGTAGCAAAGAGGTATGCTGAATAGCAGGACAGAGTAGCAAAGCTTGATTAAAACTGGATGTGTTTGGAAAAGTGGGAATAAAATTGGGAAGTTCTTTTGGTTGGAAGCCATGAATTCTGAGATTGGTAAATTAGATTTTGTCCTATCGACACCCTGAGAGTTTGTTTTTTCCTTAGAAAGAGACTTGATTTAAAAAAAATTGATTCTAGGAAAATGAATATGGTAACAATGTCCAGGATGGACTGAAAGGGGGAGGAACTGGGGGGGCAGAAACGCCAGTGTACAGGTTGTAAAAGAATCCAGACATAAGGGAAGAGGGCTGGGGCCAGGGCATGGGGTCTAGAAATTGAAATAAAGAAATATACACCATATGCATTTGTAAATCTGAGTTGGTACCAGCATCAACAGTCATTTTTATCCAAAAACTATATCAGTGTATAGTGAAACAAAGTTGTAATTCTAACATAAAAGTTGATTTTTGAAATATTATTAGAATGTAATGAGATATTTTACCTTTGTCTTTTTTTTCCTTTATATGTGATATAAGGTTAGATCACAAATACATACTTAGATTTATGGGAATTTTTATTGCTTCATTTCACTTTTTATTCAAATATAATTAACATACAGTGTTAGATTATTTCAGGTGTGCCATATAATAGTTCAACAATTCTATACATTAATCATGATAAGTGTCCTCTTAATGCCCTTCACCTATTTCATCCATCCCCCCACCCATGTCCCCTTTGATAACTATCAGTTTGTTCTCTATACTTAAGAGTCTGGTTTTTGCTTGTCTCTTTTTTCTGTGGCCAATTGTTTTGTTTCTTAAATTTCATATATGAGTGAAATCATAGGGTATTTATTTGTCTTTCTGTAGCTGACTTATTTTAGTTAACATTATATTCTACAGATCAATCCAAATTGTTGCAAATGGCAAGATTTCATTGTTTTTTGTGGCTGAGTAATATTTCATAATATATATATACATATATATATACACACATATATATGCATTCATTTATGGATGAACTCTTGGGTTGCTTCCATATCTTGGCTATTGTAAATAATGCTGGTATAAACATAGAAGTATATTTTGAATTAATGCTTTTTTTCCTTTGGGAAAATTCCCAGTAGTGGAATTACTAGATCATATGATAATTCTATTTTTAATTTTTTGAGAAACCTTCATATTGTTTGTTATAGTGGCTGCACCAGCTTGCATTCCTACCAGTAGTGCACAAGGGTTTTTTTCCTCCACATCCTTCCCAACATTTGTTATTTCTTATACTTTTTATTTTAGTCATTCTAACAGGTGTGGGGTGGTATCTTGTAGTTTTGATTTGATTTCCCTGACGATTAATGATGCCAACCATCTTTTAATGATGTTGGCCATCTGTATCTCTTTGAGAAGATATATGCAATTGATATATTTGATAAGGGGTCAATATCCAAAATATATAAAGAACTAATACAATCAATACCAAAAAGAACCCCAAATAATCTAATTAAAAATGGAAAGAGGGCATGAATAGATTTATGGGCATTTTAAATTGCTAGGTAGATCCATGCATCCTAACACAAACTTAGTAACAACACTCAGGGTTTCTATATTCTTCTAAAGCTATCACAAAATTCTCAAAAGATTCTCAAAATAAACTTGAACTCACTTTAGTTCCCTGTATGTCACAATGATGTCTAGGGGAAGGAGACAGTCATGAAAGCAAAAGAACATTTGAAGGATTTAAAGAATTCAATATCACAGGCCTAAATGATGATGTCAGATGGGACATTTAGAAATGCAAGATTTTACATTTATGTTATATTTAAGTAGCTAGAAAATGGCACAGTTCATTTTTAATGTATTCAGTGCTTTAAAAATTAGCCAGGCTTCTAGTGCTGAACACTTGAGATGATGAAAGTGAGAAATATAGGCACATTTTTGATTTGCTTCCTAACAAGTGGAGACATAAAAGTAATGTGTTCATGGCATCCATTCACTTAGGTGAATTGGATGTTGCCCTTCCATTTTGTAGAGCTTTTTAAATACCAAAAAAATATAATTTGTAAGTAAGCATTTAGAACATGAATGAAGAAAATCACTTTTAAAGGCCATGATTCACAGTGCTAGTCATCAGATGATTCATTTACATTCACCACACAAACTAGTATTAGCAGTTTTAATTTTAAAATATTTTCTTTAAGAGAATGAATTAATGAAGAATTAACACATGCCTATTGGTAGTCAACAACTCGTTTATTAGAATTTGTTTAGATTAAGTAGTGTCCTCAGAGGCAAATCAGTAAGGCAGGTCCTGATCATTGGGGTGGGCCCTGTATATTCAAGTATCATAAATAAAATACAGTTTCTGACCATAAGCAACTTGAAGTCTTATGTATATCAAAATACAGTGACAAGTGTGTTTTTAAGAGACTGTATAAGAAATTTACCTTTGTTCAAGCCGGACACATAATATCCAACAGTGATGTAGAAACATCAGTTTTTAAAATAGAAGAAGTAATTAGAAAATACCTTTGATTTATGGAAATTCATTTTATAGCTTAGTTTTTATTTTACAAAGAGGTACGGTCTATTGGGACAGCAAAATTGGAACAGGATGTGAAAAAACTTTGGAATTGATCTAAGTAATGCTTAGTAAATTACTTAAACTTTTAGAAAAAAGGGCCTATGAAAGCACTTTAAAACTATAGCTTATAGGAAACTTAATTAATCTCAAGGCATATTATCATCTTTTGCTAGGGCTGCCGTATAAAATACTACAGACAGGGTGGCTTAAACAACAGACATTTATTTTCTTTCAGTTCTGGAAGCTAAAGTTCTCTGTCCTTGTCACATAGATGACCACCCTCTTGCTGCCTACTGACAGGGTCTGTGTATACACAACTCTGGAGTCTCTTTGTGTGTCCAGACACCAGTCATATTGGATTAGAGCTGCACCCTTATAGCATTATTTTAATTTATTTACCTCTTTTTAAAAATTTTTTTTTCATTTTTGAGAGAGAGAGCGTGCACCTGAGTGGTACAGAAGGGCAGAGGAGTAGAGAGAGAATCCTAAGCAGGCTCCATGCTCAGTATGGAGACTGAGTTGGGGCTTGATCCCAGTACCCTGGGGTCATGACCTGAGGCCAGATCAAGAGTTCGATGCTCAGCTCAACCGACTGAGCCACCCAGGCTCCCCTAACTTAATCACCTCTTTAAAGACCTGTCTCTAACTATAGTTACATCGAGTTACACTCAACTAGGTGTTGGCACAATATCTGACTTTGGTGGGAACACAATTCATCCATAGCATCATGAAGTGCTATTATATAAATGAGATACAACTCACAATAAAATTTCTCCAGTTTACTAGGAATAAGTATGGGATGGAATGTACTAGTGTCTTTACGGTAAGACTTCCAACACCCTGGGAGTACAAGGGATTAGGAAGCATCTTTATCAAATATTTAGGAGAAAAAATATGATTTTTTTCATCTAAGTTTGTACTTACAGACCTTATGCCAGCAGCTTCTCAAGACATCTTCAGATATTTAAGACATTGTCATTCTTCCTAAGCCCTCAGATACACAATGGTTTATCATGCCTAAAAACTAGAAAGAATTTATAGTAGTAACACACTTAATATAATTATCTGGTTCTTTTTCCAGAAACAAAGTAATTTGGGAAATAGAAAATTACATATGATTTTTAATACCACATAATTCCGTAATATAGTATGGCTACTATATTCAGAAAAAAATATTAGAAATGATGTGTGAAAGGATCTTTAAAACAGTAAATTTCTAAAAAAAATTAGTTATATCATATCTCATAAATATATACTGGTCCAAATGCAGAGAAATCTATTTAAATAATCAGTTAAACTTTAAGAGAGCAACTTAAGACCATGGAAAAGCGATTGAATTTTCAACATGTTTTAAAAGAATTGTTTGTCGTGCAACTAGAAACTGAACTTTTTTAGCTTAATTTCCCTGACTGTAATAATTAAAGCAATTAATCCATTAGAAACTACTTCTGAAGCATTCAAACTTTGAGTTTTTGCTTTGGTGACTTATATTAAAAGAATCGTCATAGCTACTTCTCAGTTGAGTAAGGAAATAGGCGAGACCACTAGTTTGAATATTTTAAGTTGACACTTCCTACATCTACTGAGTTGTTCGACAATCAATATGGCGGAAGTAGTTGATGCAGAAGGACCCTCTGCCTCCCATTCCTCCCACACAAAAATACTACATAAAACATAGCAAAATAATTTTGGGATATAAATTTATCCTGAGTCCACTGGCCACTTGGATAAAATAAAACCTGTGAACAGTTATTTATACAAGTACTTACATTACAATATAGCACGCAGTATCCTATATCATAAATCTGCCTACATATCCAACATTAAGGGAAAATTCTGAACTTTTGTAAATACTCATTACATTTTAATAGTCTTTGTAATGTTCACATTGTAGTCATAAAGTAATACAAACTCAGTGACAGACTGATATACCTCTCTCCTGAAACTGGAATTTATTAACTTTAGATGGCATTGGGTCAAGCTTGGTTTTACTTAATCAAGGACTTGTCTAACATGATGCTACTATATTAGTGTCTAATATTTGTGTATAACCTTCTCCCTCTGCATCAGAGGAGTGTTGCACAAAGACTGATGTTAAATTTCTATGGGCAGTTTTAATAAAATTTTAGTCTATTAAAAATATATGTGCAGATAATTCTCTAGCATATAGATAGATGCCTGACTGAAAAATTGACCTCAACCCCTCAATGTCCACCTCTAGAACACTAATTTGAAAAAAAAAAAAAGTTGACCTTTTTAGCAAATCTGTCTTCAGGTTTCGAGGAAAGAGAGTACCAATAACAAAGCAGAAAGTTGAACCTGCAAAGTGTTAAAGCTGGAGGGAGTCCAGTCACCCTGTGTAGACAGTCCAGAGAAGCTCTCGGACCTCTTGTTGGAAAAGAAATCAGAGATTTCCTAGAGAGATTAAATGACTTGCCTGAAATCACTCATCTGTTACAAAGACAGTTAACAATAGCCTCAGAATTAAGAACAGACTTCCTTTTGATACACGAGACTGGAAGTGTCTGCCGTGGACCCACAAGAAGGGATGGGGCTCTGTGTTACAGTTTCCTCTTGTCTGAACAGGAAGAAGAGCTGAGCCTGCCCGGCCCATCTTTCCCGCATGGATAACCAAGCTCTCTGTCCAGCTGCAGAGTTAACGAATAGAGACTGGCAGGTTTTATTGGAGAGGACAAGAGAGCTGAAATTAAAAATAAAATTTTAAATTATAAAATCCATGTTTAATGTATTCCTAATGGCAATGTAGACGAGATCAAATAATATAATAATATTATTGTTAAGTTGTTAAAATGAAGCAGTGATAATGTTTCACTGCCCGTACCATGACCCTGAGATTGTATGTCCACTCCAACCAATGTCTACGTAGGAATATGATGCGTTCTCATCCGTAATCGCTGCTTAGTGCATCGTTGAGTCACAAATGCTTCAGGGAGGCAAGTGTGAGTTTCAAAGCCTTGTTGGACAAGTTAAATACTCACTGAATTATGATACCGCTATGACAAATTCCTGGCCAGAGATACCATACATTTCATGAGACTTCAGAAAATGTGTGGTGGGAATTGACTGACCTTTCCATGGTTCCCTGTAAGCTGAAATATGAGAAGTAAGGAGAAAAAGGTCTATTTAAGGTTGAAGGAAACTTTCTGTGGTGGATATGATGCCGTAATGAGAAAAACCTCAGTGGAGAAACGTACTCAGTGATCTGTTGGAGAAGGTAACAGAAACAGTATACCACTGGAAAGGAATATCTGAAGCTTGGATGTGAAGAAGTAAATATAATTTTAGAAGGAAATCTGAGACTAAGAAGGATCATATTTGGGATGGAAATATCAGGAAATAGTGTATCTTCCTCAATATAAACAGATATTTTAGAGAATAAAATGAAGAAGAGAGTTATTTGATTAAAAGATTTAAAAATTTTTTTAATGTTTATTTATTTTTGAGAGTGAGAGAGACAGTGGGAGTGGGAAAGGGGCAGACACACACACACACACACACACACACACACACACACACACACACAGAATCCAAAGCTGTCAGCATAGAGCCCAACACGGGGCTCAAACTCACAAACCACAGGATCATGACCTGAGCTGAAGTCGGACACTTAACTGATTGAGCCACCCAGGAACCCCTGATTAAAAGATTTTTAAATGGACCTGAAATTCCATGAACTTGATACAGCAGGCCAGGTGCAGAACATTTAGGTGAAACTGAAAAGAAAAAGAAAAATTTTCAGATTTAGTAGAGTCAAGAGAACAAGATGCTTTCTTTAAAAAGTGTTTATGTCTTTGTTTTATTTTGAGAGAAAGAAACAGAGAGTGCGTGGGGGAGGGGCAGAGAGAGAGAGGGAGACAGAATCAGAAGCAGGCTCCAGGCTCTGAGCTGTCAGCACACAGCCTGATGCAGGCCTGCAACCCACAGACTGAGATCATGACCTGAGCCAAAGTCAGACTTTTAACCAACTGAGCCACCCAGGTGCCCCAACAAGACATTTTCCTGAGTTGGGGAGAGAGAGGGACGCAAAACCTGAGAGACTATTGAATACTGAAAATGAACCGAGGGTTGAAGGGGGAGGGGGAGGGGGGAAAAGAGGTGGTGGTGATGGAGGAGGGCACTTGTGGGAAAGAGCACTGGGTGTTGTATGGAAACCAATTTGACAATAAACTATTTTTAAAAAATCATAAAACTATTACAGAAGCAAAATGTAGTAGTTAGCTTTAAATATCTGAACATTTGTAGAAGCTTTTCAAGATAATGAAGATAACTATCCTTCTGGACTCCACATTTGAACCACAAACAAGAACTGAGCAAGTATTAGAGATCTTGGGACAATGAGACCATATTTTTCTTAGAGTTCAAAAACAGCCACCTTCTAATTCTAATGTAGCCACACCTTGATTAGAACACTTAACCCATAGGGATGTCTGTTTTGTGGTTCTGCTCCCACTCACTGTGAGCTAGTCATGGAAATAGTCTCCCTACCCTGACTGTCACCTCGACCACTCTTGATTCCTTTCTACTGCGTCCTTTCAATAACACTTAAAATCTTTTAGCTTATGGTCTAATTTACTTATTTTTTTGTATTTGTTGTTTATGAACTGTCTCCCCCTTCTAAAATTTGAACTTCTTGGGGGCAAGGATCTTTGTTTTTATATTAATGCATCTGAGGTACCTCAGGTAGTAGGTGCCTGAAAATATTTTGTTAAATAAACAAAATATCGGAAAGACTACCTCATGGAAGAGAAATGAAATTTCTTGCAAATCTCTCTGAAAGGCACAAGCTGAGGATATACTGAAACTACTACTGTTATGCTGATTTTGACTCAATAATTAGGACCCGGAGAGGCTTGAAAACACAATGTGGGCAGGAGAGCAAAAACTGGACTTGGTTCTAAGCTTTAAAATTGAGGGAGGGGGCATCTGGATGGCTCAGTCAGCTGAGTATCTGACTTCGGCTCAGGTCATGATCTCACAGTTCGTGAGTTTGAGCCCCACATTGGGCTCTGTGCTGACAGCTCAGAGCCTGCAGCCTGCTTCAGAGCCTTCAGATTCTGTGTCTCCCTCTTTCTCTGCCCTTCTCCCACTCATGCTCTCTCTCAGAAATAAATAAACTTTCACAAAATAATAATAATAAAATAAAATAAAATTGAGAGGCAAAGATCCACAGGAAACCATTTCAGGGAGCAGGGAGCTTCTGACAACTACATGTTGTAAAATACCAAAGAATGAAGGGCATCTGGCTGGCTCATTCCATTGAGCATCCATCCAACTCTTGATTTGCGCTCAGATTATGATTCCAAAGTTGTAGGATTGAGTCCCATGCTGGGCTCCAAGCTCAGCATGGAGCCTGTTAAAGATTTAAGGTTGTGTGTGTGTGTGTCTCTCTCTCTCTCTCTCTCTCTTTCTCTCTCTCTCTCTCTCTGTCTCCCTCCCTCTCTTTCCATCTCTCTTCCTCTCTCTTTCTCTCCTTCTCTCCCTCTCTCCCTCTCTCCCTCCCCCTCTGCCCCTCTCCCTTGCTCACATGCATGCACTTTCTCTCTCTCAAATAAATAAAATACCAAAGAATGAAAGAGGAATACAAGAGCGTATTAAGAAAGAGGCAGGCAGATTATGGAGGGCAGTGTGGAACTCTAAGTCCAATATGGAGAGACAAGTCCAAATGACCTGCAAATTTTTAGTACAGGTAGAGAACCACAAGGGAAAAAAGACAGAGGAAGAGAGTCAAGATCTGGGAAAAACTGAACATTGCAGAAGGAAGTAATAACTGTCTTCCAATTTCAAGGCTGCCCTTGGAAGAGGACTTTTTCTGTGCCATTACAGAAAGCATTAGACCCAATATTCTGTTTTTGACATCATTGTAAAAATAATTATTTAGTAATTAAAGCCGCAATTCTCCATCAGTGGAAGTGTTCAAAGAAGAGTTTCCAGGCAGAAATCCTCCACTGCATAGAATGGTAAATTGCATCCATTGCCTTTATTGTACCTTGGAATTTCACTGGGCTTTTGTCTGGAATGAGGGTCTTAGAGTTTGAAAAGGAGTGCTCTAGAGGAAATTTAGAGGAGATTCTTTTCCATTGAAAAAGGAATTCATGGAAAGGATTTATTCCTTTCCTGATCCCCATATACACATACTTCTTTTTTCTTTATTATCACTGGAATCCTTTCATAAATTCAGAATGCTCACATTAGCCCATGGACTTTTGGGTTATTGTGTGGAAACACAGCAGATAGGATCTTTCCACCTGGTCTTTGCACAGTGTGGCAAGCTGCTTTCCACTTCTTCTACTGAAGGAAGGTTCTACCCCTTTCACTAAAATTGACCTTTCAAGACCAGCAACAACTGGTACAACCTAAGGCAATAAGTCCTAACATTTTAAATAACTTGTGAAGAGCTCAGTTCAATTATATATGAACAAAACGCAGCTCTGACATAGACATTCTTTGGATAGGGAGTAAATTGATTGACTCTGCAATCACAAGTTTGTTGAAATAAGACTTCATCATAGGCTTTAAAATTTATGAAATCCTTCCTCAGGATGTTTGACATCATGCCACATGCATTGAGAAACTAGATTTTAAACTTGTTCAAAACTGGAAATTCATAGCTAAATTCTATTTTATTTTATTATATTAACTCAAGAAGATTACATCTCACCTAAGTATTAAGCAATGAGTAGACAGAGAATGTGCAGTAGTGAATAAAACAGAGATGATCTTTATTCTAATAGAGGATTCAATTCAGTAGGGCTGGGGAGAGAATAAAATAAAAGCAAATACACTTTGCAAATATAGCTTTAGGATAGTATTATGAAAAAAAAAGAGAGAAAAGAATACCATGCAGAATACAAATGGCCTCTTAACTTTGGATTGGATATTTAGGAAAGGCCTTTCAGGCTGAGTCCTCAGAATGAGAAGTCAGCCATAAGAGATGACCACAAGGCCAAGAAGAATTTGGTCTGTTTGAAGAGCAAACCAGTGTTGTTTCACCCTGCTGATCATTGGGAATTGTGGCTTGTGATAAAGTTGGAGAGACATGCAAGACTGTTCAAGGTCAGGCTATACGTTTATGTTATAATTGCAGTGAGAAGACATTGAAGGATTTTTAGAAAGTTGGTGACATGACCCAACATATTTGTAAAAGATAATTCTGGCTGCTTTATGAATAATGTCTTGAGGGCAACAGTGAATATAGTTTGGAATAGGATTAAGAGAAATGGATAGATATGAGATCCGTTGGGGGGCTCAGTTAAGTATCCGACTTCAGCTCAGGTCATGATCTCGCAATTCATGAGTTGAGCCCCACATTGGGCTCTGTGCTGACAGCTCAGGGCCTGGACCCTGCTTTGGCTTCTATGTCTCCCTCTCTCTCTCTGCCCCTCCCCTACTTGTGCTCTGTCTCTCAAAAATAAATAAATGTAAAAAAATTTTTTTAATAAAAAAAGATATGAGATCTGTTTTAGAGTCAGGATCAATTAAATTTGATGATAATTGAGCAGGGCATACAGTATAAAGCAAGGAATAAAAGAGAATGTTCAGATTTTTGGCTTGAGCAACTGTTTGGCTGAGGAAGTCATTTATTAAGAGAGAAGATAAGATTTGTGTGGGAAAGCAGGAGTATAGTTTGAGAGCTCTGTGAGATATTTTAGTGGTGAGGTCAAGTAGACAGTTATCAGTTCTGAAACTCAAATGTGAGGTCAGTACTTGCTAATACGTTTCAGTGACTGTATATGGTCTTTAAAACAGGAAATGGAATTGATCATCTGGGGAAAATATGAGAGTACAGGGCCCAGGACGGAATCGTAAGGAGGTGTTGAAGATGTTAAAGGTAGAAATTTGATAGAAAGGGTGAAATCAGCCAAGAATGTTGATGAGGAGGTACCAGAAAAATAGAAAAATCATAAGAATGTGATTATAATAAAACTCAAGAGAAAATAATGCTTTCAGATTGAAAGAGTGGTCAGTTCTGTAGAATGTTCCTCAGGGAGCCCGGAAAATAAGGACTTAAAAGTCCCATTGGATGAGACAATATGCTATTCATTTTGAACCTTCTGAAGAACGGTTTCATTGTCAATCTATTATATTTTTGTTGATTTATTCTTTTATAAGTCAAATTGTGTCTCTATTAATGTGGTTTTGTATGTGTGTGTGTGTGTGTGTGTGTGATAGCCAAAGTAATTTATTTCCTGACTTCCCCTATTAGTTCTATTTTCCTGTTGAATACTGTACTTTTCCAAAATTATGTGTTAGAATATGATAGTCTTACAATTTTTTAATGTTTCTCTTTGAGAGAGAGAGCATGCAATGGGGAGGGGCAGAGACAGGGGGACAGAGGATTCAAGGAGGGCTCTGCACTGACAGCACGGAGCCTGACGTGGGGCTCAAACTCACAAACCATGAGATCATGACCTGAGCCGAAGTTGGTTGCTTAACCAACTGAGTCACCCAGGTGCCCCAGTCTCACAATTTTTAAAATTAATGTCCCATGATCTTGAATGTGTGTCATTATTATGGTCAAAACTGTCTTTGCTTTGCTTTGTACTGATATCTTAAAGGCTCTTGTATTTAGATCACATGTTCTAAATACATTTTGATCTATTATATCTTTATTTTTAATTACATGGCATTTCTTAATCTGTTTCCTTAGCTTTTCTACATTTATCAGTTCAAATAATAATGAGTGAATGTAATAGATTTAACTAATGGTCAATTAAGAGATGCTACTATCTACTACTGTTTAGTACTCTACACAGACATGGTGGCATTCAATAAATATTTGTTTAATATTATTTAATAATGAATGGTTGAATGGGATGTTATCTCTACTAAGCTAATAATCAGTTCTCTTTGTTAAATACTTTTCAATAGATTACCTTTTCACAGGAATATATTCATTGGCCCTTCATATTTTGGTAGATAATTATTAAATATACAGAAATGCAAAAAGGTTTAAGCCTACAGTTTATCTTGGCTTCACCAGATCCTACTACTCATGGATGGGTAGCCTTTTTCTCTTCCTTATACTTTAGCACATATGAAACAGGGACTAAGCTAACAAGTTTCATGTTTTAGAGATGAATATATAGGTTTTTCAAAAATACTTGAAAGAAAGTGACTGTATAAAACAATTATTAACCATTAGGCAGACATCATATCTAAAATCATGAGAAGAACTAAAGCATGAGAAATGCCTAGTGTGGGTACCAGAGTTTTCACCCCTATGATATGTTGGACACTATTGTGAATCACTGTCAATAATTGCTTCGTTGGCATAAATTTTTTAAATTGGCACATGTAGAGAATATTATAGAGAACATAATTAGAAGAATTTTCTTACAGTCATCATGACCATCATAGTAAGAAATACATGTTGATGATGCATTCTCATGGGATTATTTAGTTTCCCATGTTGTTTTTACATGTGTCTTAATGGACTCCACCATGGGAAAAAATGTGATATTTCTCTCTCACAAAAAGTTGTATTAAAAGGAGATGTAATGTGTGGAGGTAAAGAGGAACTTCAGTTATGGGGGTCAGAAGTTCAACCCCAAGGCGGTGACGCAGGAACATGATGGCTTGACAAACCCCAGGATTAGAACAACACAGTGAGATTGAGAGTACAGTTGGCATAAGACTAAAAGCGGAGGTGAGGCTCAGATGTAAGGCTAAGGAGGTGAGCTCAGTAGCTCTGCAAGGACTGGGGCAAATGGCGTCTCAGAGGATTGACAAGGGGCTGTTCACCTCGTGTGATGACTATTTAATTTACTTCAGAATGGTAAGGTTCTACCACATGCATCTTCTAAGTGGCGATAGAAGGCAGAAAATGTACCCTTTGTCAGCCAATCCTGACCTGTAATCTGAAATTGAGAATAAAAGTCAGTTAGTTTAGGGGCATCTGGGTGGCTCAGTTGGTTAAGTGTCCGACTTGGCTCACGTCATGATCTCATGGTTCGTGAGTTTGAGCCCTGCATCGGGTTCTGTGCTGACAGCTCAGAGCCTGGAGCCTGCTTCGGATTCTGTGTCTCCCTCTCGCTGCCCCTTCTCTGCTCATACTTTGTCTCTCTCTCTTAAAAATAAATAAACATTAAGAAAAAAATGGGGGAGCACGTGGGTGGCTCAATCGGTTAAGCATCCGACTTTGGCTCAGGACATGATCTCATGATTCATGAGTTCGAGCCCTGCATCAGGATCTGTGCTGACAGCTCAGAGCCTGGAGCCTTTTTCAGATTCTGTGTCTCTCTGCCTGTCTCCCACTGGCACTCTCTCTTTCAAAAATAAACAAACATTGGGGCACCTGGGTGGCTCAGTCAGTTAAGCAGCCGACTTTGGCTCAGGTCAGGATCTCAGGGTACATAAGTTGGAGCCCCGCACCAGGCTCTGTGCTGACAGCTCAGAGCCTGAAACCTGTCTTAGGATTCTGTGTCTCCCTCTCTCTCTGTCCCTCCCCCACTCATGCTCTGTTTCTCTGTCTCAATAATAAATAAAACATAAAAAAATTTTTTTAATAAATAAGTAAACATTATCAAGGAACTTAAAATTTTTTTTTAATTTTAAAAAATGAATCAGTTTTAATAAATGAACTTAAAATAATACAAATTTTGTATGCCATTTTAAAATTGTAGTTATCTTGAATTGTAATGTGCAACCATTACTTTTAAGACCATTGTCCTTGAAAAGTATCTTTTAGTATTTATTCAGATACAATATAAGATTTATTAAGGTATAAAGTTTGTATTTTTGCCTCACCCAGAGAACCTATAAAATACTGCTCTTATAGTGTGAAATACAGCATTATTTGAAATGAAATTAGTAGCTTATAACAGTGCATCACGAAGCAATGACTTTTTTCTAAAATGTTAGATCAATGCCAGGCAATCACACACATTAAAAATTAACCTATAACAGAAAATAAAGGAACTCAGAAATTCTATAGCCCAGTTTTTCTATGTCCAAATGCTGATAAATAGTGGCTAGACTATAAATATTTTAGGGAAAGATTGTTGAATGGTGTTGCCAAATTTTAAGTTTATATTTCTGGTTATTTTTTTAGGCTATAAATCAAGACTTGGGGCTCCTCCCCAAATATCTTTTCAAAATGTGTTGTCAGGTATGGGAAAGGAAGTTAGGATTTGAAGCACTGCTCTGCTAAGGCGTTAAATGGCTGGAGTTGCCAAGTCAATGAATCCAAGTTATAAAGCAGCAGTCTAGGAGAAGGATATTACAATATTCCCTTAACTAGAGCGCCTATCAGTTTGGCTCTCTTTATAATTTCCTGTATTTATTAGAGAGTTTCTGTATGACATTACTAATTTACCTTTTACTGAGACTGTTACCCCTCAGGAAGTCCTCTGTCTGTTAGACCTGAGTTTCTCACCTTATTATGGAAGCATATATAAAATATGATGGGTGGAATCAGCTTCAATTTAATTTTAGGAGGGAAACATGTTTAATCTGTATTGTCATGTCCTATTATGAAGTTTCAGATCAACACAACAGACAAACTATTACTTACAGACATCTTTAACATAGAGTCCTGGAAATGGAAGTCAGCTGATGCTGAGTTGCTTAGTTTGGTTTCTAAGTTCACCACTTGGCACACAGTCTGAACTGTTTATCAATGTACCAAGCTACAAATAGAACTACCTTCAGGCAGCCGTTCACCTCACTCAATCTAGGTGATGTTTGACCTGGATCTGTATAATAGGAATGTTTTCCATAGGCTTTTCCCCCCCAATTTGTTATTAGAGATCATGCGATTTTTAATGCTTTGACAGAATCCTCATTCTTCCCTACTGCCTTTGGTTTTGGACAACCCTAAATGACTTTGTTACAAAGCTTCCACCTTCATAGATGATGAAAAATAAGTAAGGTGCCTACAATTCATAACTCAACTGGACAGTTAAGTCAAAATCTCTATGAAAACTGTTAAATTCTCCATTTTTATGTTTGCATGGCATCAAGCAGTACAAAAATGTATAATCACTTGTATTCAAACAATATATGGCTCAGTTAGGCAAATTGCTAATCAGAGGAAGTCTTTGCTTTTATGTGTGTTAAAAGGAATATAAGAAGCTTAGACTGTAAAGAAAAAGAACAAAGAGGAACAGGTAGGAACCAGATTTCCTTGTGATTGAGGAAAGAGCTCTATTTTCCATGCATATATAATATTATTCTCCACACATTGTGGCATGAGTAAGGAAGAAATAATGAGGAAACAAATAGTGAATAAGTAAACTAATAATGAATAAGGTAGCTTAAATGAACACACTTTTTATAAATATTGCATTGTGTTGGGCATTTGTACCTGAAACTTATATAAAATTTTTAGATCTTTCTGTGTTTATACAAATGTTTATACTCACACAATCGTTTTTAAAATGTTTATTTATTTTTGGGAGAGAGAGAGAGAGAGAACACAAGCAGAGAAGGGGCTGAGAGAGAGACACACACAGAATCCAAAGCAGATTTTAGGCTCTGAGCTGTCAGCACAGAGCCTGACATGGGGTTCGAACCCACGAACCATGAGATCACGACCTGAGCTGAAATCTGCCTCTTAATTGAGCCATCCAGGCACCCCAATATACTCACAAAATTTTACGACTTTGATCTCATAATGATATGAGATTTTGCTAGGTGATGTTCATCTAGAATTCCAAGGCAATTACAGTAGAAGAAATACTTCTTTCTCCTCTCAAATGTTTGAAAATGTTCTTCTAACATTACTATAAAGACTTTGTATAAATTCATCACAAGGCCAGAGCGTGGGTTGGAACAGTAGAACAGAATACAAAAGCAGGGAGTTTCTCAAACTTGGAAACCATCCTTGCTACAACCACTGCCCTAAAGGACTAGAAAGAGAGAGGCCCTCATGAGGAGCACTAACGCTTACCCACTTTCAAAGATCCCTAAGAGACACGTACAGTAGTGGTGGGAGAGACTGTTTTCAGTGTCTTCCATCCCATTTGCTGCCTACCAAGGGGCCTTCAAAACGCTGCTAAACGTCTCTTCTGTGCAGGAAGGCTTCTCTGGTGCCTATAAGTAGAGTTGTCTCTCCCTGTTTTATGTCACCAGAGTGCCTGGAATGAATCATAAATATACTACTTATTCCACTCTATTGCCTTTATTTGTTTTTCTTGTCTGTGTTATCTTCTCTCTCCCCTACCACTAGACTCTGAGCATCTTAAGAGCCAAATGCATGTTTTGTGTACTTCTTAGATCCTAGGAGAGCATCTTGCATATGGTGCCCAGCAAATATCTGAATGAGTGAGGAAGTGAAGGAACGTGTGAAGGTCATCATATATTAGAGAACTACCTGAATGACTGAAACATAGTGGTATTTCATGTACCTCTCTTTTCCCCAGCCCCACACAGCTTTTGGGAAATGTCACTCTTTGTAGTCTTCCGATAGATTCTTAACTAATTATTGGATCAT
Organism: Suricata suricatta; assembly: GCF_006229205.1. Classification (NCBI taxonomy): domain Eukaryota; kingdom Metazoa; phylum Chordata; class Mammalia; order Carnivora; family Herpestidae; genus Suricata; species Suricata suricatta. The sequence goes on from NC_043714.1 coordinate 46,770,351, forward strand.
GCTTAACTTCATCAGTGAAATAAAGTGTTTCTTTTTTATATGAATAGTTTAGTTTTTCTTCGAAAATGGCATTTCATATGACTTTTAAAACTTGTATAGGTGGTATATAGAAAATATAAGCATTCTTTTTCTAAATTTCGGTAGTATCTGTCCAAAATGCTTGGCTTATGATTGACCCCGTTGTATTTGGGGAAGTATACTTTCAGTAGTGACCGAACACCTGGTAAGTTACAAATTGCATGAAAGTATTTCCTACTTTCTCTGAGGCTCAGTTCTTGTGGTTCCTTCTGAAGTCATCTCTGTACATTGACTCCTAAAATTTCTCGAAGACATTTAGTAAGAGTTTTGGATTCCTGGTGATAGCTAAATGAATATTTACATAAATATGTCATATAAATATGGAAGTAGAACTACTGTGCTAAGCACTCTTTGTTATATATGGAAAAATAGTTCTTACTGGCAGCCGCATTGTCTAATACTGGTGTCAGAAGGTTCTCTTAAGCCATGTTATTTACAGTTACTAATATGGATAATAGAGTCTGAAGACCTGGATTCAAACCCTGGATTTGCTACTTATGACATTGGACAAATTATAAACTGTGCGTCAATCATCATGGGTTTAAACTCTGGTTTCATTTCTTAATAACCTAAATGACCTTGGACTGTAGTTTATCCTCAGTGTCCCTCAGTTTCCTCATTTATTTTGTTTTCAATTTTTTCATTAGAAAATAAAGATATTAACAATAGTGTCTCTCCCTGAGGGTTGTGCATTTATTCAATGAGTTGAATGTTGCTTGTATGTAAAGTCCTTTAGAAAAAGGCCTGGCATATAGTAAGTGGGCACTCGTGTTAGATTATTCCACTAGGATGTGAGCTGTGCGAGGAGCCGATTGCCCACTTTTGTTCGCTGCTATATTGCCAGTAGCGGAAATGGAGGCTGGCACGTGGTAGGTGCTTAGCATATATTTATTGAATTGGTGTGTATCACTTCTCTTGTCTGTGAGGTGAGAATAATGAGAGTAGCTACATTGGAGAGTGCTCATGAACATTAAGTGAGGAAATGTTTATGAAGAACAGAACATTAGCTATTATCCTCATCATTATTATTGTATATAAAGGGCTACAAGTAATATTAGAATCCACATATTTGTTCTTTCCCCTATCGTTTAGCTATTCTGCTTTTATGATTCATAACTTTGATCTTTAGTTTTTTCCGTCGTTCTTCAGTCAAATGTTATTACTGTTTTTTTTAGCCTACTCAAATTAATTTGCTTACTTCCATGGACATTTTCTGTCATAAGATAAAGGGAAACATCATCCTAAATCTCATTATAGAATAATGGAAATGCTGATCACTTAATGTTTCCTTTTTTATCTTCTTATACCCTAAACATCCTTGGACTTCATCAACCTTTATGAAAGTTTTGGGTTGGCCAGCTGCTAACAGGTACGATCTGCTATTCACTTTGTAAATCTGCTGAGTAAACACCAAAACTATGTTTGAAAACTGAAGTCGCAAAAGCTTACAATTTATTTGTAACATGTTGGCCTTAAGCTAGGGAGGGGAGAAAAGACTGTATATTTTGATTGCATATTCAAGTCAAGGGTAATTGCCCAAGACTACTGAATACTTTTAACAATCTAAAGTCAAGAGAAAATGTTGGTTGACTACATGGATTTTTTCTCTTCTGACTTAAATGCAAAATCATTTTGTTACAGAAAAAAAGAGTATATATTAAGATTCTGAGAGTTGGTTTTCAGATTTGTATGTATATATATATTCTATTTAGCATCGAATCGTTGTGTAAGCAGTGGTTCACAGTGGCAGAACTGACCGATTGTGAAGACTGAGGTAGGGATGAAGCTTCATGTTTTTAAGCAAATGTATATCAAAAGGTTAATTCAGTTCGTAGCGTGGCTCTATAACCTATTCTGAGCAATTCCTGTCTCTTCTAGCAGCAGCCATTTCTGGGTTGTCTGGAAGACGCTATGTCGTGCCAGAGTAGCCATAGGAATGCTCTCTCTATTTCTTTCTCATATCTACCCGTGGACCTTTGCTCGTTGTTTTCTCCCCTAGTTCTCACAGGGACTTTCTTCCTTTCCTCCCCTTGCCCTTGTTGGTAATTTACATTCTCATCAGCATCACCTACATCTTCTCTAATGTAGAAAAGGGCAGGTTTGTGCCAAAGGTACAGCTCTGCTCCTGCTTGACCTAATCTGTAGTCTAAACGCTCTTGAGCCATTTCACATAATAACCTTTTATACATTCGCTTCAGTGGCCAAGTCTCTATTTCAGAATAAATTTAACATACTTTAAAATTTGGGTGATATTTTTTGAGAAACAACATTTTTTAAAAAATGGACATATAAATGACATGTAAGTTTCTAGACCTGTTAGAATTGATGACTATGTTTTGATTTTTAAAAAAGCAAATATAGATTTACAATTGGTATATAGTTAGAATAAATAATAGGGTGTTACAGATTTATTATTAACAATTATTTTACTTATTTTGAATAAAATGATTTACTGTGCAGTTCATACTTTATCCATTCTACTTTTGTGTAAGTATGAGACGCGTGTGATACACTATACAGGGCCTTGAACCTGAAATCAGATCTTCTGAACTTGAGTCTTGCTCTGCCACTTTCTAATTAATTAAGTGACTTAATATTATTAAATCTTATTAACTCATCTATAAAGAAGAAATAATGACATTCTCAGGGTTGACGTAAGAACAAAGGGGCATAATTAGTGTGGGATACATTTCATAGTCAACAAATAGAAGCTATAATAGCATATGCAAGCTATATTTATGTATCTTTTCTTCAGAAGATGATTTTCATATTTAACAGTGGAATCTATTTTCAAGGCCACATTTTACTTTTAGAAGGTAATTTATTGTGTATATTTGTGACTCACCTTTTTCTCTGATTATTTTTGGATGAATAAGAAAGTTATAAATAATTCAAACTGGATTATAATGATTCTGGAGTTACACTTAGTTTTATATAATGAAACTATCTAATGGCCCATCATTTGAGAACCACATCCAAAGCCATTGGATATATATTCTTGTATCAAAGAATGACATTTTTAATCTTTTATCAGTAGTTCCTTTTGTATGTAAATTTTTAAATTCCCTTGGGGGTGGCAGTATTTATATCAGAATGGAATAAGAAATAATCAACTTGCTGAAAATATATAAACCAAAAATATTGCGTGTGTGTGTGTGTGTGTGTGTGTGTGTGTGTGTGTACAATTGGAAGCAATTGAGCATAGGACAAAAAGAAGGAGAATTGTACATTTTCTCATTAAGTTCGGTGTCATTCAAGACCAGCTGGGCTCTGTCTCTCTAATGCCCATGTGCCATGTGTTCTCCTTTTTCCTTAAAGCTATCTTCCTTAAAATAGGTGATTTTCTTCTGTCTTTAGTGCTCCCTGCTTCTCCTTATGCCATTCTTCTACCATTTATCTATATCTCTAAGATTCTAACTATAGGAAAAAATATCAAAAAGCTTCCCAGGACAACCCTGTTCTAAAATTACAAGACAGAAATTATGCTCATATGTAAATAGATGCATCTGGACAATTGTAGACTAACTTCTTCATGGTGCAGAAACCCAAGTCAGCAACACAGAGAAGGCAGGGCCCAAGCAACTCAGGTGTGGCCACTGTTTCACGTTTTAGATTCCTTGTCCCCATGCGCTCACTAGTAGAAACACAAGATACTCCCCTTCCAAAGTGACTTTGTCCCTAGATGCCGAGATAAAAGTTTCTACCCCTGGCTGGTTTATTTTCCTAGGATTTCCCTGTTCAGTCCCTCATCCTATCCTTGATACCTTCCTCCTGACTGCAACTCGACACACACATGTGCACACATTCACACTCATACACATATATGCGTACATCTTCCTGAAATGATACTGCAATTGATGCAGTAACTTCATGGTCTATACTCTAATGTTTTATTCCATTTTATTTTTTAGGATGCTGATCAAAACTTAGTAAGTTATTTTCAGGACTCACTAGAAGTTTGTGACCCACAGTTAAAAAAAATTAGTTGACTTTCAATACTTTTTTCAGCTTGCAAAACTCTGTGATTCTTTTCATTCTTATAAAAAAATTTAATTTGATAAAGTAAGTTTCTATTCTCTGAATAAAAAGCAATATGGTATGAAAAGTGCTCTTAGAGTTTGTGGTTTTATCAATGTTCTATTGAAATACGGATATTTTTTGAAGTGTATAATGAACAGGAGATTGAATGAAGAAGGAGTTGTAAGAATATTAGTAAGAAAGGACAAAAACCTATCAGAAAAACAGAAGCAAGAACCTAGGATAATCCAAAGTATAAACAACCAGAAGTTGTTATGTGATGGAATGCTTATTTGTACTGAAAGTTTCCTGGCTTTTAGAAAGATTTGAGAAGATTATTACTTGAATGCATTTTTAAAATGCTTATTTATTTTGAGTGAGTGTGGGTGCAGGGGGGCAGAGAGAGAGGAGAGAGAGAATCCCAAGCAGACTCTGCGCTCAGTGTCACCAGGCGAGAGATCATGACCTGAGCCAACCAGGCGCCCCTACCTTTTTAATACCTTGTAACTTGCGGTTTCCAATGGCCAGAGTCATTAACATACGTATAAGGCCCTGTGTAATCTGTCCCTTTCTCTGCCTCTTCCCTCTCTCACCTCCCTTTCTTCCCCCACACTTGCTCCACTGCTGCTGTGCTGGCCTTCTTGTTGCTCCCCGGGACCAACCTTTATAGGACACTGGACACTGGGAACCTTGACACCAGCGCTTCTCTTCGCCTCAAACTTGCTCTCTTCCTCATGTACCCAACTGGCTAAATTCCTCAACTTCTTCAAACCTCAACTGCCACCTGGTCAATGAGGCTCACCCTGAAAGCCCCCACTTTTTTTTCCTGAGGGAGAGAGAGAGAGAGAGAGAGAGAGTGAGTACAGGGGAGAGGGGCAGAGGGAAAGAGAAACAAAATCTTAAGCAGACTCCATGCTCAGGGCAGAGACCAATTGGGGCTCAATTCCTCAACCCTGGGCCGAAATAGCTCAACCTGCTGAGCCACCCTACAGCCCTTTTTAAATTGCAGACTATTCCATCCCTCTTAATTTTTCCCTTTTGCATTTGTCCCCCTCTTACCATTATATATATCATTTACTGATTTACGGTGTCTGTCTCCTCCTACTAGAATGTAAGCTCCATGAGAGCAGGGATTTTTTACCTACTCTGATCATTATTGTGCCCTAAGTGTTTACAAAGGCACCTGGCATATATTAGGCACACAATTATATTAATTGAATGAGTGTTTGAATCTCCGAGTACATCAAGCAAAGAACTGGTACATATATACTGCTTAGGAAATATTTATTGTATGAAAGAACGATTGTAGATTGTAATACTTGCATCTTACCAAACACTTTTGAAGACCCCTCAACACATACCCAAGTATCAGGACAAGACATGGTTATGACTGGAATCATTGTACCCTACCTGCGCAACCCCCACCCTGGATAAAGAAACTGAGAGGTCGAGTGGCTTGTGTAAGCCACAAAAAGTGGGGCAGTCTTCTGACTCTTATTAAGAAGGAATTATGGTTGCTTTATATATATTTGCAGTTTACAGAATGTGATGTGTTAATTTCACTTGCAAACTTTTGTTTCTAGTATGTTTGTCTTGCTTCCAACTTCATGGTAAGCGGACGTTTGTCTTTTTTTAGATGTTAAAGGCTTACAGTGTTTATTGTCATTCTTAGCAACAATAGGTAGCAGGTTATTTAGAGAAAAAAGCGTTAAACATTCCTGAAATTAAAGCATAATTTACAAGCATCAGAGTACTTTTTTAGTGTGGGTGCTTTTTCAGGCTCTTGAATTTTTTTTTTTAACCTTTTTTCCCTCGGTTGATTTTTTTCGGGGGCTTTGTTTTGTTTTAAATAAAGACAGAAGACAAAAGAAAGTTTTAATTCTAGGACTTCGGGGAATCTTATAAACTGGAGAGCCTTGTGTTATGATTTGGAGAAAATTTCAGTACTTACTGTCTATGCATGAGGAGCGTTAACAAATTGTTAAGTGAAACTGAGGACACTAATTGGCCTGATGTATTGGCCATCTGCGATGCCTAACGTATTGCGTGTAACTAACACCACCGTCTGGCCCTAAGCACGCGGCGGGGAGAAGAGCGGGTAGCTGGGGCTGCTCTGGGTCGGAGCTGCCCAGAAGCCGAGGCGCGCGCTCCGGAGCACCAGCCCGCCGCCGCCTCCCCCTGCGGCTGCTGATTGGCGGGAACCGCAGCATCAGCCGCATCTCCCGGCGAGGGGAGGGCGGTGAGACTCCGGCAGCCACAGCCTCCGGGATCCTCGGCTCCCTCCCGGCGAGACCTCGGACTTTTCGCCCGGAGCAGCCCCGTCTCTGCCCACCGCCTCGATCCCCTGCTCCTGGCCCCGTCCCCAACAAAGTGGAGGGCCCGGCCGCCGCGAAAGCCGCGTCTCGTCCGGTCCGGGTCGGGGAGGCCGGGGCCAGACCCTCCAGGGTCCCGCCGCACCGTCCCGGCCCCCGAAGCGCTGCGGTCGCCGCGCCCCAGCCGCCAAGACGCCTCGTATCTTGTACCGCGGGAAGAGCGGGTCTTCGTCCAAGATGGGCCGGCAGGGCATGGGGGGCGCCGGCGCTGCGGGGCGCTCCATGCAGCGCTCCCAGAGCCGGAGCAGCCTCTCCGCCTCCTTCGAGGCACTGGCCGGCTACTTTCCCTGCATGAACTCCCTGGAGGAGGAGGAAGGAGGTGAGGCTGTCTGTAGTTGGCGTTTCAGTCCGTTACCCCTCGCTTCTCGGTGGGTGGGGGGTTCGCAGGGGAGGGAGGGAGAGCTCCCAGTTAGCAGGGTCCCTGCCCCGCTCGGCGGCTCCCGGTGACTGCGCCGGGGCCAGTGACCCCCAGGCGCGCGGCCTGAGCCGAGAAGTTCCGTCTATTGGTTATTCGGAGAGCTCCAGGGGCGCTGACTTGGGAAACGGCTTTCCTGGTGAAGTTCATTATCAAGTGCTTCCAAGTTGAGTGAGGATGTCGTCTGGTGGGAGGCGAGGCCGCAGCCGTTGGGTGCACCTCGCTCTTGTTTTTATTTACTCCGGCCGTCTCAGTATTAGCATTTGGCTTCGAGGACAGGAGTATTCAAAAATTAAAAGGAGAGGCAGCAGCGAAACTTTGAAACAGGAATCTCAGCTTGTGTAAACTCAAGATCCGGACGAGGGGGCAAAGGGTGATAACGATGGACAGGCTGACCGTACTGAAGGCGCGTTTGTTTGTTCTCTGGACACTGCAAACTTTGTTCACAGGACAAAGTCGATCTGACCATTGGTTGTCTATCTCCGGTGTGTAGGGATGCCATTATAATGAAGCTAAAGGGAAAAGGGGGAAGGGGACTCCTTGTTTTAAACTCCTCACCAAGTGGTTTCAAGACCTTCATAAAGTTTTAAATAACACAACATAGGTTTTCTTCACGAAGAACTTTCCTATAAGATTTAACAGCTGACAGAAGAATATATAATTTGTAACTCACTGTACAAATGGACTGCTAAATAATGGCATCCCAACATTTGAAATACTTTTACTAATTTATTGATATGCTAGTTGCAAACTGTGTTCATTTTTACGCATATATCCAGAGTAGGTTAGTTATCATCATGTTAACTCTGTTATTGTATGTAATAGAATTTATTTCGCTTGTCTTCTGTGACAGTCAGTGATCTCTTATTGGGATATCTGCACTGAGCTCTGATTTAAAGGAAAATACCTGCTGGAAGAAGAGGTAGAAATAGATCCCCCCGCCCCCCCCCCCATTTTTCCCAGTGGAGGGGCAGGGAGGTGGAAAATGTTAACATGAACAATGGGTCTTCAAAAGAATTCACTAGATAGAGCTATCCAGATTTCTTCTAGCTTACTGTTGCAACATCGGTTTGCTATATAGATCAATATAGAATTAATAGTAGGGCACTTCCCTGTACAAACACAACTTCTAATTTTCTTAATAACCCTTTGCTGTTTTTATTTGTACATTTCCATTTCCCTTGTTTTCTACAATTAAGTATTTAAAGTCTCAGGAAATGTAAACAAGAAATTAGAAAAATCACACTGGATAAATGAATGATTATTATTGTAGCTAAAACTTTCAGTATTTATTATGAGCCAGGCACTGTTCAAAGAACTTAATGGTATTTACTCTTTTAGGCCCACAACAGCTTTATGAGGCAGTATTTTTATTATCCCTAATTCACAAAGAGGAAGCTGAGGCAGAGAGAAGTTCAGAAACTTGCTCAAGGTCAATAGAGTTGCATCTGAACCCAAGCAGTCCACAATACAACTTATATACCCAACTCTGGGCTGTACTAGACTATTATTGTCACATACTGGGCCACAGTCATGTACCCAGCAAGGGGTGGAGTGACTCAAACCAAGGTGTACCTGAAAATACATATTTAAATAAAATAAATTATTATAGATTCATTTCTCAATTTTTAATTTTTACACCATCTTCAGTCTTGAGTTTGCTTCCGATAAACTATCATTATTCTTCCCTAAGTTATAACTAGAATTGTTGAATTTATGAGATCCCATCCTGAAAAGCCAAGAAGAGCTTATATAAACATGAAAATTTTCAGAACTTAAAGTACATTTAATATTGGGTTACATAGACTGTCTCAAAAGAGAATCTTATATCTACACATGGGAAATTGAAATAGATCTCTGTCCTACAATATGACCTATTGAGCTGTTAAGACAAAATGTTTCAAAAGGAAGCCATTGTTTTTAAAATTAAGCATATAGTTCTCTACAGGTAACCAGAGAAGAAGGACTCCCCCTGAATAAGAGGTCTTTCCACTGGGCTACTGTCATTGATACGGCCAAGAGAAGAAATCCTAACCTTCCTCTTTGATTTTACAGTATTCCTACCACCCTTGAAAGTCCTGAGGTTTTTCAGGGTGTTTCAACATACCCTGCAGAGTTGTAGAAGTTCAAAGTCACTGCCCTGGAGCAGTGCTTCCTACATTTTCCTTTTCTATTGAGACACCCCCAAGGGACAGGTGGTGTCCTGTGGCAAACATACTCTCATAAGCTTACTCAGGAATATAGTCAGAACTGTGAGATCCATTCTGATTTATAAAGAAAAGCAAATCCATCACAACAGATGACTTTCACACTGGTTGAGAATAACTTGTCTAGAGATCAGTGGTCTGCTAACTAATACAATTTGACTGATGAAAGTGATTTTAAATTAGTCTGATTTTAAAGCTAGTCTTTTTTCTTTTTGGTCTTTCCAGATATAGTGCAAATAACTAATCTCAAATGTACTCTCCGTTCCAGTTCGATATTCTCATTCCATTCTTACAGTGCACATCCAGACATTACCGTTCTGCACAAGAAGTACCAAGAAGTTTATTTTCAGAGACCATATTGTTTGTATTCATTCCTTCATTCAAACATATTTAGTGAGGCTATTTGATATGTTAGCCTTGGTAGTCCCTGAATGACTGGATATGCTCCCCACCCTTTTAGAGCTTCATAGTCTAATGAAGATAGAAATTAATAGGAACAGCAATGCGACCAATGTTAGGATGGCGAAATACAGAATGCAATAAGGGATTGTAAGAAAATCTGATTTAGGAGTTAGAGAAAGGCATCCTGAGAAAGTGAGAGTGAAAACATGGTTTTGAGCATCAGTGACAGCTCTCAGTCTCTCACCTGCTGGGTGCACCTGTGAAAACCATTTGCTCAGAGCCCACAGCTAGGAAGTGGCAGAGCTAGGATCTAAATCCGTAATCTGCTCTGGAATTTCTCATCCTAACTACTCTATGTGTTGTTTCTTCATGATTACACTGCATTTTCTCATAATGTGCTATGGAGTTGACGACCAGGTACAGTACAATAATAACAGTTACAAATGATAATAATAGAATACATTTTACGTGCCACATTCCTTTGACTTCATGACAATTCCTCAAGGAAGTTATTATTTTCAACATTTTTCATGTGTGAACACTGAGGTTTAGAGACGTTAAACAACTTGGCGACCGATTATAAATTTCAGTGGGGCTGACTTCATAGAGGATGAAAGGCTCATTTCTATAAACAAAATAAGATCCTTGATTGGTCTTTGTAGCATCACTTTTGTATGCTTGCAGTTCTTTTTACATTTTTTGGTGGGAGGGGTTGGTTTTGGTTTTGTTTTTTTGCTTTCTTGTCCCTGCATATAGTCCCAATAACAATTCTCCAATCCTCTAAGCACCTTTTTTTTTAAGTAAAAGTAATAATAATAGTCCCTAACTTGTTACTTAACAGTTTATGAACTATGTTTACTTATTTTATCACTGAACCCTAAGAGATAAATATTAACCTCACCATGTAAACTACTTGGCCCTGACATGGAGTCCCCAGTGTGGAATATTATTGGACTTAGAATTTTTAACCATTACATGTAATTCTAAAAAGAAGGAATCGTTTCAAGGAAAAGTTACCATTCTTAGTAGGAGAGGCTTCCCCACAACTTACCATCCATGCATTCAAGGGCAAATGATTATGGACTTATAATGTAAGAACTTGGCCCATTTTCTAACACGTGGTAGATCTGCTTTTTCAGAGTCTGTCTTCAGGTTACCTGTGGTTCAGGGCTGGTGACTCTTGTTGTTATGTACATGTAATGTGTGATGGATTTGATTTGCTTTATTTCATGACTGCCTTCTTCACTTAAAATGTGGCTGGCAGCCCTACAGAAGAGATCCTATCGATTTAACGCTAGTAACTGAATTAATTAGTTCATTTAATTTCTTTTACATGCCACTAGCTTGGAAATTAAATTATAGGAAAACCATCCAAGAAATAGGAATAGTTTTAAATTAACAGAAAAAACTGCGACAAGGTTTTTTGCATACGATAGTGAAGCTGTGAGGAATTATTATGAAAGGAACTAAAGAGACTAATAGAAAAGACCTATTTAATTCACCCTCACTCTTTAAGAGACCGTGAACCAATGTGAAGAGTATAAAAAATACTTAGTCTAATTTTGTATATAGCAAATGATACACTTAATTCTTTTTTTTAATGTTTTATTTATTTTTGATACAGAGAGAGACAGAGCATGAGAGGGGGAGGGGCAGAGAGAGAAGGAGATACAGAACCGGAAGCAGGCTCCAGGCTCTGAGCTGTCAGCACAGAGCCGGCGGGCTCGAACCCTCATTTCCTACGAACGTGAGATCTGACCTGAGCCGAAGTCCGAGGCTTAACCAACTGAGCCACCCAGGCACCCTAATTCTTTTTTTTTAAGTTTATTTATTTATTTTGAGAGAGAGTGCTGAGAACAAGGGAAGAACAGAGAGAAGGGGAGACAGAAAATCCCAAGAAGGTTCTGTGCTGTCAGCGCAGAGCCCAACATGGGGCTTAAACTCCCAAACCATGAGATCATGACCTGAGCAGAAATCTAGAGTCTGACACGTAACTGACTGAGTCACCCAGGCACCCCTATATTGTTCTTAAATTCAGTATGTGATCTAGACTCTTTAAATTTGGTGATCATAGTTTTTGCACATCTTGACAATGCCAGTATTGGGGCAGGATGTCGATAGACAGCTCTAGTCTACATATGTGTCTTTTCTTAGGAGATACTGTTTTGCCTTGATTATGATTGATTATGTATAATACATTTTATAAATGAGTCCATATCATATTCAACAATAGCACAATATTCTTATATTAGGTTTACATTCTAGGCAGATACAGTGAAACAAAAGATTTTGGAATTAAAAAAATAAAAGAAAAACACTTTCATCCAGAGTATTTATTACATATTAAATATTTTTGTCTGTGATTCGAATTTTTCACCAATAAGTGTCCAGGCAGTGTCTTTAGAGTAACATAGAACTTTAGTACAAAAGTCAAGTTTAACCCCAGTTTGCTTTCATCTTGTAGTAGGTCCACTAAATTCAGAACTAGTAATGGGGATGAGCTTCCCTATGGAGACATTTGTGTATAATGACTTATGAAAGAAACAGAAGATGGTGATGGCAGCATCCCATTTCTGCCAGAGACTGTGGTTTAACATAAATACTCTGTTGTTCTTAAGTAGGCCCTTATTATGGATCAGACAAGATCATTCTACACAGCTGTTCTATCTCTAACTCTATTTTAACGGTGTTTGATGGAGAGAGATTTACCTAATGCTATGTACGTACAATATTATTTGAACAATTGAAGAAAAAAGCTAACATAAACATGATAGCACCAGTTTACGCTTTGAAGGATCATTTCTTAAGATGAAACTAAATGAGGAGACTGTTTATTTTAGCTATTTCAGTGATCAACTGTTCCCTTACTAGTGTCTGAATCATGGGCCACGCAGGTAACATACATCAGTGAGGCCAGATGCAATACAACTGGGAAAAGCAAGGACTCTGAAACGCTGGAGAAAGCTTAACCAGCTGAAAAGACGTGGTGAACGCTCTTGAGTTAATTGATGCCAAACTGAATATCAGCCCAGGATTGGCAGACTTACTCCTCTTGTTTCTTTAGGAGAAAAGCTCTAAATCTGGATGCTTACTTAAAATCTTTAATCTTTACAATGTTGGCACCTAAATGAAAAAATATAAACATTATTTGGGCCAAACAAAACCTAACCTGTTGACCAAATGTGTTCCATCAATTGGCAACTTCTACCAGGGAACTGCTTTCTTGCTTCCCATTCTTACTGTTGCCTTGATAGCTTAGGACCATGTTTGCCCCTCCTTTAAAATCTTCTGAGAGTCTCCCAACCTGCTGTCTACTTTCTGGGCCTCCCCACTCAGGTCTAACTTCTCTGCCCCTGTATCAGTTCCCTTAAATGTGGCCTTGATCGTGACCCTGCCCTCCTATTTCCTACTAAATAGTGCCGTTAGCCTGACACTCAAAATCTTCTGACAGTCCAGTTCTTCCCTGGTTTCTAAGGTCTTTTAGGAATCCACTAATTCAATAAAACTAAGCCTTCTTGCTCTTGGCCTCCAATTTTTGTTCATGCTTTTCTTTCTATTCTTTACCACTATATCTGCATCATAGCCACTTGTCCTTCAAAGCTCAACTCCTATCTTGTATACGAAGTTTTCATAAAGTATTTAAAGTGTTTCCTCTGTAAGCAGAGGAGAAGACGAATGGTCAGAGACCTGGGTTTGGAGTATTAGCTCGACCTTTTCCTAGTTGTGTGAACTAACTAAGCAAGGTGCTTAATTTCCTTGAGCATTGAGTTGCCTCCTCTTTATGTGAAATGTGCATCACACTTACCTGGAAGAGGTGTTGTGCACTGCATGGTCATGGTTGTTATTCTCTTCCAATCCCATATCAAAATGGGTTCGCCTTTTTTAAACTAGATCTGTGCTGTCCGGTACAGAAAGCACTAGTCACATGGCTATTTAAATTTAAATAGATTAAAACCAAATTAAATTGGAAATTCTTTCCAGAGTCATTTTAGCCACATTTTGAGTGCTTAGTAGCATATGACTAGTGACTACCTCACTGGACGGTGCAGAATTATCGGACATGTCCATCATTTACACAAAGTTATCTTGGACAGTATGCTCCTGACACTTAATAGCACTCATATAGCACTTAGAATATATCACCTTGGATTGTCATTATTTACTATCTTACCTCACCTGCTAAATTGTCAAATTATATGATAAGGAATTATATGATCAAGTGTTACATATATGTATCTCCCTCAGTGCCTTACACCATGTAAGTACTTAGCAAATACGTAGTGAATGAATAAAGGAACAAGTATCTGGTTGATTTCTGTGTTCATACCATGAAATGGAAAGAAGCAATTAGAGCTGGAAGGGACCAAATTGCTTAAATAACTGTTTCCAATCTTGCAGGTACAAGAATGCTTGAAAGTCATGTGTTCTTTGTGCTACACCTAGAAGTTGGGTTTACTTAGCTCCATATAAACTAGGACCATATTTTTTACCATAAATTATAAATAAAACGTGTATGCAGTATGCTCCATTTAGGGTGCCTAGTTGTAATCAACAGAAACCAACTCTAGCAATTTAGGTAGAAAAGGTATTTGCTAAGGGTGTTGGATAGGTCACAGAATCTTTAGGGAGACTGGTGATCCTGTGCTAGAATGTTAGGCGTGTTGTCCCAAACCAGAGTGCGGAACTAATCCCACTCAACTATCACTGCTGCTTGGCACAGATAACACAGCTTGCACTATTGTCAACCTTCAATGTTGAGTCACTGCGTACTGCTTGGAAATTATATATTGCGGCCAGCACCCTCATTAGAATGGGAGCCTGTGGTGTCTCAGTTTCTTAGCTTCATTAGCTCCAGATTCAGAGTTTGGGGCAGCCCTGTCTCATCCTCACTACCAGAACCTCAGCCGTTGTGTATGCCCTATGTGCCAGGCTGGCTGAAAACATGATACCCTAAAATTTTAGCATCTACAATTGAAGGATGGGTTTTTTTTTCTCTTAACATAGGAAAAGGGTTCAAATGCTAGTAACCCAAAACATTAAGAAATATCCACTTAGTAATATAAAATAATTACCAGTGGAAAAGCCCCTTAAACTTAGCCTAATTACCTATTTTTAGTCTTTTTAAATACTAGTTTGCTATCAGGGTATTTTTCTCTTTGCTTGATAACCATAAGCAAATAGGAAAGGGGGAAAATCTATGAAAGAAGGCTGAGGTAAAGACTATGGCTCTCTTAATTCTAACTTTTTCTGCAGATTTGGCTACCCAAATATCCATGCACACTTTTATTTTGCATACAGATCATAGTCAGTCTCTCCCTAGAAAGATTACCTTAAAATGTCTTCCATTTACTACATGCAGATTGAAATCTAGGGAGTTTGAGTGATTTGTAGTTGTCTTCCTCATATCCAAATGGGGCTTTTCATGTGATAGTGGCCTGTAAACCTGAAGGTAAGGCATCTGCTTACAACACATTCAATTTAAACAGTAGAGTTGCAACAGAATAATGAAAATCAAAATTCTCATTTAGAAAAGAAATAATAGGAAACACAGAACAATGAATTGTCCACAAGAATGAGCTAATCCCACTCGGAAGGAATGACAGAAATTGACAGTAGAATACATTTCTTGGCTTATTTATCTGGCAACTTTGTTTCTGTTTTCTGGAAAAGTATTTCTTTGTCTTTACTCTTCATTGACCACAAAGATTTGCATTGAAAAGGAGACTATATAGAATTCATAGCCTGCTTCTTGCTAATGCAGTTTAGGAAACGCAGTAGTTACCTTAAAAGTTGAACAGATGGGGCAGTTGGGTAGCTCAGTCGGATCAGTGTCTGACTTCATCTCAGGTCATGATCTCACAATTCCTGGGTTCGAGCCCCACATCGGGCTCTGTGCTGACGGCCAGCTCAGAGCCTGGAGCCTGTCTTTGGATTCTGTCTCCCTCTCTCTCTGACCCTCTTCTGCTCATGCTGTCTTTCTCTCTCTCAAAAATAAATAATAAAAAAAAAAAATTAAAAAATAAGAGTTGAACAGACTTTTGTAAATGGGCTTAGCTATTCAAAAATTCAATAGTTGTAAAAGTCTGTTTAATTCTACTCAGTTTCAAGTACGAGTAGCTCTAACCAAACACCTCATTTGACAAAGGTTCCAAGCCTTAAGATTCTGTTCTTTTAGTTTGTAGCCTCTGTGCTCAGCCCACTTCCTTTGCTTTCAGTTTAATGACACCTACCTTGATATCATCTGAAAACAATGGGTTTGTGGGGGAGGGCAATGCCTTAGTCCATTTTGGCCAGCAGTCTCTCTCCTCAGCTTTTGAATGGCAAGACCCTACTTATTTATACATAATTTTCTTACTGCAAGTTTAAAATAATTTCACATTATTCCATTTTTCCAAAAAGGATTTGTATGGCATTTTAGTTTTCAAAACTCTTTCACATGCATTATAATATCAGATCTGTATTCATCACTACTTGGGCCTATTTCTGGGCTGTGTTCTCCTTCATTGATCTGTTTATCTGTTCTTTCACCAATACAATATTGTCTTGATTGCTGTAGTCTTGACATTTGATAGTGTCAGCCCTCCAACTTTATTCTTTGTCTTCAATATGGTATGGACTATTCTGGGTCTTCTCCTCTCCATGATAAACTCAAGAATCAGTTTGTCAACATCTATAAAATAACTTGCTAGAACTTTGATTGGGATTGCATTGGATCTATGTATCAATTTGAGAAGACCTAATGTCTCGACAATATTAAGCTTTCATATCCACAAACATGGAGTATCGTTCCTTTTATTTAGTTCTTTGATTTAAGTCATCAGGGTTTTGTAGTTTTCTTCATATTATACCTAACATTATTTCATTTTTTATATGCTAATATAAATGACATTGGGTTTTTTTTTATTTCAAATTCTGTTTAGTCATTGCTGGGATATAGGAAAGAAATTGACTTTTGTATATTAACCTTATATCCAACTTTTCTATAATCATTTATTAGTTTTAGAAGTTTTTATATCTATTTTTAAGATTTTCTGCATAAACAATCATATTTGTGAGTTAAAAACAGTTTTATTTCTTGCTTCTCAATTTGTAGAATTTGTATTTCTTTCTTTCTTTCTTTCTTTCTTTTTTTTTTTTTTTTTTTTTTTGGTCTTACTGCATTAGTTAGAATTTCCAGTATGCTGTTGAAAGGAGTTAGAGAAAGAATATACTGGTTTTGTATTGAATCTTGGTGAGAAGGCTTTGAGTTTCTCACTATTAAATTCAATGTCGGCTTTAAGTTTTGTATAGAGCTTTTTTATCAACTTGAGAAACTCTTCTCTATTCCCAGATTACTGAGTTTTTATCATGAATATATGTTGGATTTTGCAGATCCTTTTTCTGGATCTGTTGATATGATCATGTGCTTTATCTTTTCTAACTTGTTTATGTGACATATATTTAACAGTAATTAATTTGTGAATACTGAACCAGCATTGCATAACTGGGATAAATCTGACATCATCAGAGTGTATAATTCTTTTTATACAGCATTGGATTTAATTTGCTAATATTTTGTTAAGGGTTTTACATCTGTTTTCCTGGGAGATATTGGTCTGTAGTTTTTTGTTCTTGTAAGAGCCCGTTTGTTTTACAGATGAGGTCCAAGACACAAAAGAGTCAAGGTCCTTTTTAACTTCACAAATCCATAATTTTTCACTCCATATTTAATACTATTTGCTGTGGCATCATTTGATGAAATCTCCACTTTTTGGTTTGGATAGATCCAAAGTGACACACTGAGATAGAATTGCATATGTATATAATAAGGAATAGCTATTTTTGCCACATTTGTTTGAATTTTATTATAAGTATACTTTTTCATCTTTATGGTAATTTTTTAAAGTTTTTAATTTTAATTCCAGTATAGTTAGCATATACTGAGTGTTATCTTAGTTTCAAGTGTACAGCGTAGTGATCCAACAGTTCTATACGTGACTCCGTGCTCATCATAAGTGTATCTTTAATCCCCATCATCTATGTCACCCATCCCCCCACCCATCTCCCCTCTGGTAACCATCAGTGTGTTCTCTATAGTTAAGAGTCTGGTTTTCTGTTTTTTTCTTTTCTTTTCTTTCCTTTCTTTTTTTTTTTCCATCACATTCATGAAGTCAGAATTTGGCAATAAAATTAACATCTTCCCACTTTCATAATAAAACAAGAAAGCATGAATTGATCTGAATCTCAACAATGTTCATAAAACTATTTATTTTAAGTTTATCTGGACATGCAGTGAGAACATGAGATGAGGTTTCAAGTCACTGAAAACTGTGGAATCAGAAATTACTGTCCACAATACTAAATAGGATGGAAGACAGCCCACTTTGAGGAATAAGCATAGGCCTTGACATTGCTAGGGCTTGGGTTCAAGTTTAACATATACCTCTTGCTAGCTGTGTAACTCAGACAATTTCCCCAAAGAGAAAAAGATAGGACTAGAAGCAGGTAGATTTTCTATCCAAAGCCTCTCCATATATGAGTAAGTCAAGAAACAAGAGTTCTTGCTTTCCTTCCTTTGTTGTAAATTTCGTGATTGAATTTTCCCAACTTTTATTGTGAAATATTTTAAACATACAAAAAAAGAGTAGTAAAGTGAATCCACTATATAGATTGACCAGTTTTTAGTTGATTTTATCTTCCAGTCTCTTCTTTGCTTTTCTCCCCTCTCTCTCACACACACACAGTATGCATTTTTGCTGAACGTTTGAGGGTAAGATAAGTTGCATTGTGTATCTCCAAATTTTAAAAACCTACATAAACAATAAAATTAACACAAAATCTCTATCATCTAATATTTCTTCCATATTCAATATTTTCAATTATCCCAAAATTATTTTTTATGGATTTTTGTTATATTTTTTCCTCATTCCAGGATCTAGTCAAGGCTCATTCATTGCATTTGGTTGTTATGTATCATCTAAAACAGTACTTCCACCTTTTTGTTTTCATGATGCTAACTATTGAAGAATCCAGACAGACTTGTCTTGTAGAATATCCAACAATCTGGATTTGTCCGATTGTTTTCTCTATTCCATCTATTCCCTGTAAACTGGACGTTAGAGCTAAACACATGGTTAGTTTCGGTTTAAGTGTCACAGGTGAGAGGCACCTGGCTGGCTCAGACTCAGTTAAGCACCCAACTCTTGGTTTTGGCTCGGGTCATGATTTCATAGTTCTTGAGTTTGACAGTACAGAGCCTGCTTGGGATTCTCTCTCTCTCTCCCTCTCTCTCAAAATAAGTAAATAAAAACTTTTTTAAAATAAATAAAATAAATAAATGTCACAGGTCCATCAGTAGACAGATAATATCAAGTTTTCTCACTCTTAGACATGCTCATTTTGATCACTTGTTTTTTTTTTCCATAATATTTTATTGTCAAATTGTTTTCCATACAACACCCAGTGCTCTTCCCCATTTGATTGCTTGTTTACAGATGACTGCCAGTTTCCTTCTAGGGAGGAGGGAATATCTTTCCCATTATAATTATAAGTAATCTTTGAGATAATACTTTGGTACCATGTGAATATCCTATTTCCCCAAAACCTTTCATCAAATGATTTTTATTTATTTTTTAATTTTTTAAATGTTTATTTCTTTTTGAGAGAGAGAGAAAGAGAGAGAGACAAAGTACAAGGCGGGGGGGTGGTCAGAGAGAGAGAGACACACACACAGAATCTGAAGCAGGTGCCAGGCTCTGAGCTGTCAGCACAGAGTCCAACATGGGGCTCGAACTCGTAGACTGCGAGATCATGACCTGAGCCAAAGTAGGACACTTAACTGACTGAGCCAGTCAGACGTCCCTCATCAAATGACGTTAACATCCAGCCTCATCCTTGCCTGAATCATTACATCAGACATAGTGATTTTTTTTTTATTTTTTAAAATGTTTTTATTTTTTAGAGAGAGAGAGAAAGAGACAAGAGTGCCAGCAGGGAAGGGACAGAGAGAGAGGGAAACAGAATCCAAAGCAGGCCCCAAGCTTTGAGCTGTCAGCACAGAGCCTGACACAGGGCTTAAACCCTTGAACTGTGAGGTCATGACCTGAGCTAAAGTCGGATGCTCAACTGACTGAGCCCCCCAGGTGCCCCAGAAGTGATTTTAATTTAATTCTTATCTGAAACATAGCTGGGCTTTTTAAATAAACTATGTTAAAAAATATATATTAACTTAGTGCCTTTACATTATGCCATATGGTATAAAATTAATTTGGTATTGATGATTTTCATACATCTATTATTGTTTATTCATGACATGAAATATTTTTCTATAGATGAGTATTTTCAACTTATTTACTGTTTTTTTAAATAAAAATAAGTGGTTTCATTAATGGGTATATTTATACTATGGTGAGTTCTAATACTGCATATTAATTTCACATACAAAGAGCAGACTAAAAGGAGTTGAAAATGTAAAAGGCTGTCAGGACTTAGAGACATTAAAAATCTATCTCTAAGAGAAGACTAGGGAGATATGATGACAAAATATAATGTGACATGGATCAGAAAAAAAATTTTTAGATTATAAACCAAGGGGAGCTCTATAAAGCATAGATTTTAGTCAATAACCAGGTATCAGTATTTGTTCATTAATTATGACAAATGTACCAAAGTCATGTAAGATGTTAATAATAGGGAAAATTAGGTGTGGAGTATACTGGAATTTTCTGTACCATTGTACCAATTTTCCTATAAATCTAAAGCTATTCTAAAGTGAAAAGTTTATTTTAAATTATATTAATGTTTTTAAAATATGAAGCTGAAGTTTAAGAGCAATGATTAAAATTTCTTTAAGAATACTAGTAAGATAAAAACAATGAAAGCAGTTATAAAAAAATACCAAATGCAGAGTTTTAATTAACAGAACTGTATTCCAAGTGATCAATATTTAAATGATGTTGGAAAAAAGGAATAATGATAAAAAATTAGAGCCCATTAGCTACAAGAGAATGGAATATTGTGTTTTGGCTAATGTATGTGTATCTGCTAGAACAGGCTAGGTTACACTGTGATAACAAATTACTCTAAATTGTCAGTGGCATAACTCAAAGAATTCATGTCTCACTCGTTATGCATGTCCTGTGAGAATCATCCTTATGACTGTACTCAGGGACCCAGACCAGTGAAGGTGCCTGTCGCTATCTGCTTCCTCATAGAAGAGGGGGAACATGGTGACTCTTGTATCTGCTGTTGAAACTTCTGCCCTGAAGTTACGAGGGCCAGTTTTGCCCACATTTCATTGGCTGAGCAAGTCACATGACCACACCTAACTCCAGAGGTGGGGGGAAAGGTGAATGTATTCAGACAGACCTACTGTCTATCCTAATTGTGACTTCTGCTTGTAGCCCAGTGTATTGTAGCTATTAACTATAAACTTTCATAATAGTTATGACAAAGCTGTTGGAATAAATTGATTTGTGTCAAACTCTGAAACAGTCTTAGAAATCAACTGCTACTTTATGTTAATTTCTATTTCATTTTAATTCTTTTTTTTTTTTTTTTTTTTGAGTGAGAGAGAGACAGCATGAGCAGGGGTGAGTCAGAGAGAGAAAGAGTCACAGGATCTGAAGACAGGCTCCAGGCTCTGAGCTAGCTGTCAGCACAGAGTCCGACGCGGGGCTCGAACCCATGAACCCTGAGATCATGACCTGAGCCAAAATCGGATGCTTAACCGACTGAGCCACCCAGGCGCCCCTCATTTTAATTGTTAATGCAGATCCTGCTTTGGCTCAGAAGAGATGATCAGATATTTGCACCTATTTTGTTTAGATTTTCAGAGGTTTGCATTGTATGTATTATAGTAGGAAGCCCTGACAAACATAAGTACACACGCATACAATTATAGTACTACTCGTGAGTATCCCGAAATCGAAGTCTTGTAGGACCAAACAGGTAAATACGTCTACCTCCTTCATGTCTTGATCTATAATCTGAAGATGGAAAGTTATGTTCACAGTCGCTGCCATAGAGGTGGGAGGGAGGGCTGGAGTTCATTCTTAAACTTGAAAGTTTGAGGAGTTGGAGGGGTTAAGTGGAATAAAGTTCTATTTGAAAATCTTTTACTAAAGAGGGACTAGCCTTCTCGTTGCTGCAGTAAAGGGGTACATACACCACGTAAAACACTGGATTCCTGAGATAGCTGCTGAAATTCTATGAATCAGTGATTTTAGAAATTCTCATTTTTAATGCATTTTAAAATCTTTAAATGTGATGCAAATGGCTTCTCTAAATTATACTTACTCTGGGAAATGGTACTGTTTAATAAAATGCAAAATCAGTGACTTATTAACTCAGAGCCCATAAATTGTGGCCAAAACTAAGAATTAAAGTCAGTTTTTAGAATCTACCAACCTATCTCCCTCCCATTTCCATAAATCGTTTCCCCCAGTAATTGTCAAGAAAATCCTGACTGTAGAGCAACTCTGCCTGCAAGTAGGAGAGGAGACCTTCCGAGTGCTAGCAGCAGCGGTGGGTTCTGTGAATTCAAGAATTGGAAAGAAGTCCCCATTAGCACCAAGTTTGGCCTTTCGTTTAGAGCCTCACCTCGGGGCTTAGGAAAGTTTCCCAATCAGTAGCAGAGGGGACCTTTTGAATGTTGTAGTCCAGTCACTCCAAGGGTTTTCAGATATTATTAGGGAAAACTGACCCTTTGTTGTTTATTTAATCAAGTGGCTTTCTTTGAATACAAAGGGTGCCAAGTCAATGAGTCATCAGACTAAGCAGAACAGGATAACAAGGACACCTCCTGTGCTCTGTTTCTGCCTGTGATGTTTGGCGATTCAAGAACTTGGTTTCTACCTGCAGGCCTGTTCTCCAAAACACTGTGGTTTAAAATATCTAACCCCAGAGTGATTATAAGGGCTCTACCACAATATAATCTGGGCCTTAGTTCTATAGTTTGCTATCTGAGTATTTTTAAGCATTCAAATATAGGCACATATGTTATATGTATGTATGTATATGTATGTAATGTACACGCACATGTATATATATCTTTAGAAACATTTTTTAATCATGGCTGTTGAGTTCTTATGAATAATTTCAGTTGGTCCATTCCTATGGTCACAATAGGTTATTTTTATAGATCTCGCCATTTAAAAGAAAATGTATCTAAAAAATCACCTATTGCTGCTTAACGGTTTTCACAAATGGAACAGCCTAACACAACCCTCATGTATTAGTTAATTAGTTAATTAATTAGTTCATTTGTTAGTTCATTGGTTCTGTAAGCCACACATGTGGGATGTCATGGCTGAGTTTTCTGCTTAGGATATCACACAGCTGAGGTCAGGTGTTGGTGGGGTTGAGTTATTGTCTGGAGGCTCTGGGAGAAAACTGCTTTCAGAGACATTCGAGTTGTTGGCAAAATCCAGTTCCTTGCAGTTGTAGGCCCGAGGTCCCTGTGTTCTTGCCGCCTCTCAGCCGGGCATCACTCTCCGCAGCTAGAGGCTGCCTGCCCTCAGGTCCTTTCCACGTGATCCCCTCCATCTGTAACCAAAAAAGTTACACTGAATCCTTTGTGCTTCTGATCTTCCTCACTGACTCTTCTGGAATTAGCCAAAGAAAGCACTCTGCTTTTAAAAGGCTCTTATGGATGTGTTAGGCCTGCTCAGATAATCTCCCTATCTTTACTTTTTTTTAGTGTTTTAAAATGTTTATTTAGTTTTGAGAGAGAGCGAGACAGAGTGTGAGCTGGCGAGGGGCAGAGACAAGAGGGAGACAGAATCCGAAGCAGGCTCCAGGCTCCGAGCTGTCAGCACAGAGCCAGATGCAGGGCTCGAAGCCACAAACTGTGAGATCATGACCTGAGCCAAAGTCAGATCCTTAACCAACTGAGCCACCCAGGTGCCTCTGATCTTTAGATCCCTCCCTATCTTTAGAGCAACTGATTAGTAACCTGAATTACATCTGCAGAATCCTTTTTGCTGTGTAAAGATGGGGCCATCTTAGAATTCTGGCTAGTATACCGACTTTATGTAGACACCGACATCCACTGTTCTCCAGGTTCGGTTTTTAGGTTGGGTGACAGGACAAAGCTTTTGGAGCAGTAAATGTGAATCACCATGACCAATTATATTTAGTCTGAATTTTATTGTGAATGTGATACAAAGGATTTGTAATACTGAAAAATACATTTACTTTTTAAATAAGTCTGTGTGTGTAACAGATACAAGACATAAAGAGCTCTTATAAACACAGCATATTGTATAGAATTCTTTGATTCCATCAGATAACAATAAGTAGCATTATCTGCTTAATATATGCTATTAATCATGGTCTTGATCATACACTAATGACACAAACTCATAGACTTTATAGCTAAAAGAGAGCAGAGATCATCTGTCACCCCCAGCCCCCATTCCCTGCCTTTTTCATTAATGAGGAGCCAGAGACTCAGCGAATATGACTCAGAGAAAACCACAGAGTCGGCTAGTTAGTGGTAGAGATTGGCCTAGAAAACATGTTTTCTGGTCCCCTAGCTGGTAGTCATAGTAATGACAGTACCGTTTATTGAAGATCTTCCGTGTGTTACGCACTTTCTTAAGCACTTTAAATATATTATTTGTCTTATTTTCACAAAAATCCTATGAGGTAGGCATTAGTGTCTCTGACATTAGGCAGTTTGAAAAAACTGAGTCAAAGAGGGAGTAAGTCCCTCACTGGATGTCACACCACTTGTGTGTGGTTAGGTGGGGGTTCAAGAGAACCAGCCTGACCCCACGGCCTGACGCCTTCTACTCTTTCCACCTCACCAGCTGCTTTCAACAGGGCCTTCCAGATGCGGTTCTAGAATGAGCCATGCAGGCTGCCCATTGGCTGTATTCTGATAACTAATCAGCAAAAGGCAGAGAATCGGGAGTCAGGGAGTTGTGGGTCTCAGTCTTGTCACTTTCTCTGTAAGCAGCCAGGGCCCATGGACGCCGTGTCCGTGAAATGGGGACTGTTGGAGTTGTTCTGAAGAGAATGCAGGTAAAAAGCAGTCTGTAAACACGAGGACTACCCGCTCGTTGCACTGTTGTTCTTTGACAAATGGTAGCTGGTCCTCATCAACCTGTAATAGCAGGTTTTCAAGTCACTCTTGTGGCAGTGAAGTGTGATGTCAAGTGAGAAGGCTGTGTGTCCTTTAAAAGTCCTGTGACCGTTCACATCCTCATTCCACGTTTCCAGCTTCACTGAAGTGGCACGTCTCACTTGGAGGGGACTTACCTTACGGACGCCACACGCAGAGGACAGGATCCTAGCCCTTGGCTGGGCTCCGGCACAACAGCCTGGCACCTTCCATGATTGCAGTTCACCACTGGACAATATTGTATGACCTTTATATGTAGCCATTTGGGAATCATTGTCAAATAATCATAAATAGTAAATTTATGAGTACCAGGAGTCTCTTCTTCATCCCTACTCTTTAAAAAAAAAAACACATTTTCCCTTTATTGTGTATATGTGTATTTTTGCTCTACTATTTGAAAGTAAGTTGCAGACAATGGAACATTTCAGGCATACATACTTCAGCATATATTTATATGATGAAATTTTTATAATACATGCCATTATTATGAGGAAATAAACAGTTTTTTAATCCTGTCTAATATCCAATCCATGTTCAGATTTTCCCTGTTTTTCCTAAAATGGCTTTTAGAATGTTTGCTT
>NC_043714.1:46795628-46863824 GCF_006229205.1 Suricata suricatta
AGAGGAAAGTGGGGATTACTGACCCCACTCTGTCACCACCGTGGAAGCCTCAGGTGTTCAGACATGAGGCCATAGGAGCAGATCCTTGACGATATGCCACAGGGTATGTTTGTGTAGCAAGATTATGTAAATACAAGAGATGTGTATGGTTTCCATACATTATAAATAAGGTTATATGGGATGCTTATAGAAACATCAGAATATTTGGATTAACCGTATATTTGGGAATTAAGGTTGGCGGCAGAAATAAATTTGATGTTAATCAAGGAAGTCTTAAAAGAGATGGAGAATGAAATGGAAAACGTGCGTTGAGCTCTCGTCATTGCAGGCTGCTGTGTTAGATACTGTTAGGGATACAAAGATATCCAAACTGGGGTGTCCAGCACCCCAGCTGTTCATATAATATTGAAAAAATTGGCATAAATACTCATAAACTCATTCAATCACTATTTTCATGCCTTCCTGTGCTCCAGGCACTGTGCTGAGTAAGGAACAGAATTCCTACAAGGGGCCAAAGTCAGGTCGTAGTTAAGGCCATGGGTTTTGGAACCACATAGGCTTCAGTTCTCATCTGTTTCTTTGTACTGTAGAAACTTGGGCAAGTTATTTTCCTCAGTTTCATTTTAATTAACTGAGTTTAATTAACAAGTATTCAGTGAGTGTTTACAGTATTCCAACATGGTTCTAGGGGCTGGAGATACATCAGTGATCAGAACAGAATAAAACAAAAAACAACCCTACCCTCACCAGATTTACAGTCTAGTAGATAAGATGGACAAAACAAGAGCAAAGTTGTTAAGATGTAGATATAAGGAAAATTAGTAAAGTGTATAGTAGATTCGGTGGTATAAGTGCTAAGAGGAAAAAAAAGAAAGGAAGAGAGATGATAGAGGGTATGGGTAGCTTTTATGTAAGGTAGACAGCGGAAAGGACATATTTGAGTAAAGATTAGAAGAATATGGACATTTGAGGAAAGAACATTCCAGGCTAATGCAGTGCTGAGGCCCCGAGGCAGCAGTCTGCCTGGCACCAGCAGTGGACAGGACAGGATGGTAAGCTAAGGGCAGGGGTAGTAATAGACAGTGGGGGCAGGGCGGACCGCTCAGATCATCTTTAAATGTCATTCAGAGGCCTTTTCCTTTACCCTGAGTGGGAGGAGAAACCAGTGGAAGGTTTGAGCAGAGTCCTGGTATTATCTGACTTTTATTTTAACAGATCACCCAGATTGCCATGGAGGCGGGAAGTAAGTTTGGCCACAGAGAGATCATTCAGGAGGCTGTTCAGTAATACCAAAGATAGAAAATAATGGCTTGGACCACAGGGGTATCATTAGTGAAGTCAGATTCTGGATGTATTTTGACAGTAGAGCCAGTAAAAGTTATTGATATATTTGATGTAAGTAAAGAGAGAAAGAGGGTGTATTTGTTTGCTAGCATTACACTAATAAAATACCAAAGAGTGGGTAACTTAAACAACAGAAATTCATCTTCTCATAGTTCTGGAGGCTAGAAGTCCAAGGTCGAGGTGTATCAGGGTTGGTTTCTCCTGAGGCCTCTCTCCTTGACTTGCACATGGCTTCCTCAGCATGTGCCTACATGGTATTTCTTCTATGCATGCACACCCCGGATGTCTCCGCTTCTTCTCCTCCTTCTCCTTCTGCTCCTCCCCCTCCTCCTCCTTCTTCTTCCTCCCCTTTTTTAATGTTTTTATTTATTTACTTATTTTAAGAGAGAGAGTGAGCACAAGCTGGGGAAGACCAGAGAGAGAAGGAGAGAGAGAATCCCAAGCAGGCTCTGTACGGTCAGCACAGAGCCCCATGTGGGACTTAAACCCATGAACCATGAGATCATGGCCTGAGCCAAGATCAAGAGTCAGAAGCTTAACCTGCTGAGTGCCCCTGATGTCTCTTCTTCTTATAAGGATACCAGTCATATTAGATGAGGGCCCTGCCTTCATGACCTCATTTAACCTTAATTACCTCTTTAGGGCCCTATCTCCAACTGTGTCTTACTGACAGTTAAGGCTTCAACATATGCGTTGATTAGGGGGACACAGTTAAGTCCATAACAAAGAGGAAAGTCTTACCCCACGCGAGACAATTGAAAGATGAAGTTGCTATTTAAGATGAGTATCCCCCAAGAGGTGCCTGGGTGGCTCATTCCTTTAAGCTTTGGACTTCAGCTCAGGTAATGATTTCACTGTTTGTGAGTTCGAGCCCTGAATTGGGCTTTCTGCTATCGGAGCAGAGCCTGCTTCACATCTTCTGTCCCCCTCTCTCTCTGCCCTTCCCCAGCTCATGTAAACATATGCTCTCTTTCTCTCAAAAATAAATAAAAACATTAAAAAAAGAAAAGATGAGAATCCCCTGAGAAGAACAGAATTTGGCTCTTTGTTTGTTTCTAGATTGGGAGTCCGCTGGGGACAAGTTAAGTATCAGTTATCTATTAGACATCCAAGCAGCTATGAAGACAACGCAGGTCAAATACAGGTCTGTGGTCTAAGCTGGAGATGTTGATCTAGGCCACATCAGCATAGATGGCATTTACAACCATGAAACTGCAGAAGATTGCCAAGATTGGGGCATGCAGGAAAAAATACGTCAAAGGTTCGAGCTCCCGATATTTTGTGTAAGGATCAGTGAAGGAGACTGAGGTAGAGTGGCCAAAGACGAAAATCACAGGACCAGGGGTCTGGGAAGCAATGTGGACAAAGTGTTTTAAGGAAGAGGGACGACCCGATTGTGTGAGATGACACAAAGGTGTTAAAGTTACTAACGCTTAGTTCCGCTTTGTTACTAACAGTTACTAACAGTTGGGTTAACCACTGTGACCCTTAGGTCACCTTGGTCAGAGAAATTTTAGTAGAGTGGAGAAAAATAAAGCAAGCAAGAGAGCAAGGAAAAACAGGATAGAGTTTCAAGGGAGAACGAGAAAAAAGAAATTGAAGATAGCGATAGAATAAGCTCCTCCAAGGAGTTTTGAGTCAAGAAATGGGGTGTAGCAGCAGAGGAAGTGGAGTGAGGAAAGGGATTTTTTTTTAAGGCAGAAGATTTTTTTTTTTAGGGTAAAAGAATAACAGTATGTTCGTGTACTGCTGGGAATGATCTGGAAGAGTTTCTTCATCTATAAAACAGGTTAGATATTAAAATCGATCTAGTACAGCTAAGAGGATTAAATACGACAATGCCTGTTGTGGAGTTAAGTGCTCAGCAGGTGCTCAGTGTTACTGATAGAAATCACAACCCATGGCCTCCAGACGAGGAGGAGAAAGACACACACAAAGCAGCCTGCAATCCCGTGTGACAGGTGCTTCTTACGACACACATGGCCGCTACAGAGGAAGAAAGGAAGAGCCGTGGGAAGTAGAGCTGGGTGTTGGGATCCGATTAATATAAGTGGCAAAATAGTGGTAGCAACAGAAGGAGGCAAGAGGGAAAGCTGCGCTGCCTGAGAGACAACGGGTCTAGGGTTTCATCTCACGTGTTCTTTTGCTTTTAGTCTGATCTTCCCTGGTGTCCGCCTGGCCTCTGATAGCCAGTTCAGTGATTTTCTGGATGGCCTTGGCCCTGCCCAGCTGGTCGGGCGCCAGACTCTGGCTACACCTGCGATGGGTAAGAATTTCTGCCGCGTGATTTCCTCATTCCTCTTTTAGATGATTAAAAATTACATTCTCTGATTTCATAGAGTCTTGAACAGTATTGTCAACTGGAATAAGTATTATTTTACCAATAAAATTTTTTAAATGATTTTTCACTTTAAATATGCTTTTTAAAGGAACATATTATTGATAACATTTTAAATATAGTTGAATTTAGGAGAATGTATGGGAAATGATGGAATGATCTAAAACCAAGGTCTTTGGGCACAAGCATTCTTCTTACTGCTTTTGTACACTAAGGCCTGTCTGTTTCTTCCTCATATGCCATTAGGTGACATTCAGGTAGGAATGATGGACAAAAAGGGACAACTGGAGGTGGAAATCATTCGGGCTCGTGGCCTTGTTGTAAAACCAGGTTCCAAGACACTGCCAGGTAATAACAGAAGAGATGTTTCTATTATTTGAAATCCATACTTTTCAATTCAGAGACTGTTTTTGTTTCGATGCTGAAAACCTGATTTTTAGATAATCAAGGATACTAATAATAAGTGAATCTGTTATCTGTAGTAGTCTGTGTATTGATACTAAATGAGCATTCAGTGGCGCACCTGGGTGGCTCAGCTGGTTAAGTGTCTGACTTTGGCTCAGGTCATGATCTCATGGTTCGCGGGTTCAAGCCCCACATCGGGTTCTGTGCTGACAGCTCAGAGCCTGGAGCCTGCTTCAGATTCTGTGTCTTCCTCTCTCTCTGCCCCTCCCCTGCTGGTGCTCTCTCTCTGTCTCAAAAATAAACTATTAAAAAAATGTTTCTAAGTGAGGATTCAGTGAGGGTGGTCTGGTAGGGAGAATTTAAGTTGTTAAATAAGTACCTATGTAGTGAAACCATTGCAAAATAAAATCTACCACACTTAGTTATAATTTATTTTGTAAACATATTTTGTACAACACATACATAAGAAGTTTTTTTTCTTATTAGCTGATGTTTTGTGTTATTCTTTACTTTATCTGGAGGTTCAAAATTCTCCTTGGGAATTCGTACAGCCCTGGAATTAGAATAAAAACAGATACAGGTTAGCAAAGGAGCAAAAGCCTTTGTATACAGGGCATTCCAATTAGAAAACTGTTACTTCCCGTATTGGACAAAGAAAGAAAGGCACCATTATCAGTTTGTGATAATCACGTATTTCATACTGAAATGTCACAATCTAAGGTGCTTGGGGCCATGAAAAAATGTCACAGACTCCAGATACCTTGTGCAGAGGTGTACAGAACAGGAGATCTGATGTGCAGTTTTATAATCAGTAAACAAGCGTTGCCTGTTATTTATCGAATGATTGTGACACAGTGTGGCAGGACTGGTGACTTCTGGTTGCTGGCCCTTTCAGCCTAAAAGTAAGCGGTTGTAGAAATCACGGGCGAGTTGGGTATTTCACCACCACGGCTCCTCACGTACCCCTCCCCCCTGTGTTTTCTTTCCCAAGCACCATATGTAAAGGTGTATCTGTTGGACAATGGAGTCTGCGTAGCCAAAAAGAAAACAAAGGTGGCAAGAAAAACACTGGAGCCCCTTTACCAGCAGCTGTTATCTTTTGAAGAAAGCCCCCAAGGGAAGGTGTTACAGGTATGTTTACCGAACCGTTTATCCCTTACATAAGGAAGTGTTTTCGTGGAGTCAGACCTTGCACCCACATATCTTATTGCATTCTTTTCCGCTGCTCATGGTCGAAATTCTTGGAAACGTCAAAACAATAGCTGGTGCTATAAAGGCCCAGATGCTGTTGTTTCTTTGACAGTGAGCTCTAGACTTGCAAAGCCCCGTCGTACGCAAACTCTAATCGCCCTGGACTGCTTGTGATCACACCACTCTAGTACACTCTTCTTCGGGTTCCTTTGGATCGATCCCAGTAGTTAAAAACAACTATCTCGGCAATTAAAATACAACGATTTAACTTCGTGTTTGATGTTAGCGCATTAACTGAATGTATTTTAGCTTACAAGTGTTCGTGTACATAATTATGACATGACCCTCCTTTGTATTTTGCCAACAGATCATTGTCTGGGGAGATTATGGCCGCATGGATCACAAGTCCTTTATGGGAGTGGCCCAGATACTTTTAGATGAACTGGAGCTGTCCAACATGGTGATTGGATGGTTCAAACTTTTCCCCCCTTCCTCCCTAGTAGATCCAACCTTGGCCCCTCTGACAAGAAGAGCTTCCCAGTCATCTCTGGAAAGTTCAACCGGACCTTCTTACTCTCGTTCATAGCAGCTGTTAAACTGTTGTCATAGCAACCAGCGTTACAAAAAAAAAAATTAAAAAATCACAGGTCGCCAGCCCTGGTAACACTGCATGCTTAATGTTGTGTCTTCTGAGCCTGTTCCTAGGGATACAGCGCGATCCTGTATTCTCAGAGGAAGTTGCACACATTGTGCCCTAAAGACGGCCCTCAGGTGAAAGAGCAGAGTTATGAAGAACTATCAGGTTTGGAGTTCAGTAACACTCGAGTTTTGGTCCAATCTGAAGCCATGGATTAATCTCAAAGAATCAGTCAGTTTCATGCAACAAAAGCCCTTTTCAATGGCACCTTTATATTTTTATCGTTCCTTTTTCTTCATTTCTCTGACCCCAAAGCCCTGTTATGCCACAGAAATGGAGTTATACAGTCCTTAAGCCATGTTACAAGTCAAGGAGTGAAGTCCTACGAAGCGTCAGGTGAAAAGCAAGAGACCAAAGAAGTGGTCCGGGACAGACGTCAGCCCTCCTCTGGATGGTGAGCGGGGGCAGCCAGGCCAGCGAGAACGGGGGCAGACTCAGAGCTCCGCAGGCGCGCCATCACTAACGCCGCGATGTGTTGGACTCTGAAAAACACAATTCTGTGGCTACACTGTACTGAATGAAATTAAAGAAACTTTTTTTGCATGGACACAGATTAGCTGAATACTTAAATTATTTTCTTGGGGCTGCAACTTGCAAAAAACAAAGAAGAATAAAAATCAGCCATTTTCAACAATTTCTATTATTTTTAAAAATAAATTTCACTATTGCATGGTTTTCAAAGGGGAGAGAATGCAACAGGGTGGTACAAAGACACACCATGTTTATTCTTTAAACTAACCATAGTCTGTGTTTTGGCAGACATTACAGATGAGAATACTTTCTAGAAGATACTTAAAATTCTCTTTATGTGACGAATAAGCATAATATATTCAATTTATTTCCATGTTAAATATACAAATCTTATGAAGTTCAGTATGTGCGAATTGTCCACATCTTTCTTCCTCTTCTCTGTCTTACTTTTCCTCTTCGCTCTTTTAATCTTTTGTCTCCTTTCTCCCTACCAGAGTGATGACACTAAACGATTACACGTTTTTGACCTGACTCTCCTTACCCTCCCCGCCCCCGTTTGATTCAGAGCTACCGATACTTCTGAATTTATGAATTTCTCAAGGGAAAAAACAAAACTAAGCACTTTCTTTATTTCAAGCATGTTGAAAAGGATTTTGCAACATGACTTGGGAGTACATTAAAGTAAGTCAGCATGTATTTGATAAAGAAGATATTTGAACTTTTGCAATTTATTGTACAGTGCATGGTACTTTTGTTTTCACCTTCAAAGTTCAGTTTACAGGGAGACCCTAAAGTCATGTGGCCATTGTAACGTCTAATAAATTTGTTTTTAGCACCAGCATTATTCACACAGGGGTTAACGTATTATTTCTAGAAGGTCTTAGGTTTTGTTTTTTAATTAATTAAAGCAATTTCTTTAGCCAATTTCTATTTACTATGTGAATAGAAACACTGCTAAAAATTTGGAGCCTGAAACACAGGGCTGTTTATTAATTCATTTTTCTGTAGGAAAGTACAATTTTTCACAAATTATATTTCTAAAGAAATACAGCAAACATAAATATGCAACAAATAATTTTAAAGCTCCAATTTTTAGGTGACTCAAAGAAAGTCAGTCTGCCTATTAATAGTTCTTGGATGCCATCACCAAAAGTCTACACCCCAAACCCGCTAAGGTCAAGCCCTGCCTTTGGTTTTACAGACCGTTATTACCCTTGGGTGGTGCCGCAAGGTCAATTTCTCTTAAGTTTCCCTGTTGAGAAAAGTCACTGGTTAATGTAATAAACCACCCACACGTTCTGTTTCTTTATGTACACTTTGACCATGCATTCTTACAGGTTGATTTTAATTTCTTACAGTAACTTTTGAAATCCACACACATAACCGTTTAAGGCCATGCACAAAAAATTAGCTTTCTTCTCTTTTTTTTTTTTCCCTTTTAAATTCCATGCTGACCATTAAAAACTATCATGCTTGATACGGTGCAAAAGTTAAAATGAGTCTCACTAAAAATGCCTTCTCTTTACGTGGTGCAATATGAAATACACCGAGACTGTGTCTTGACGTTCTGAGATCTACGACGGACCGAGGTAAAGTTGTTAAAAGAATGGATGAAACTTTATGGAAATAACTTAGACACTCGCGTACCAGCAGCAATTGATTTAATAGACCTGTCGTGTCTATTCTCTCCCTTAGAATAAACGTTTACCATTTTCCTGATAACGAAGATGCAGTCACATACTCTTTTGTGCATATTCCTATATAAATTATTTCTAATTTTAATAAGAAGGACATGACTGTATGGAATATTTGTACATACTTGTCATTATGCAGTATTTATTTAAAAGTTGTTGTATTTTTTTTTATTTTCACATGTCTGCACCTCGACTTGTGGTTTAGTCATGTAAATAGCACTCTTCCAGTGACTATTGCTGCCCTGTACATAGTATGTTTTAAAAGTAAAGGGAATTCCAGTTGGGGAAAAAAAAAAAAAAAAGGGCAGATGAGTCCTGTAATGAACACCAACTAATGTAAATCAAATTCATTCTGGTGATGGTATTTAACACTTTAAATAAAACATTTTCTTTACAGACGTTGTATGCACGGCTTTTCTCTGGCTTCTCTTCTCCCATTCCCCAAGCCTGATGCTGCTTTCCCTGAACTCATGCATCATTTCAAGACAACAAAATACTTTTTTTCATTCTCCATGCCAGAAGCAGACTGCTGGTCTTAGCAAATAGCCCTCCGCAGAGCATGTTTCCAAAAAGCCAAAGGATTTCTGCTCACATCATTGAAAGTTGCTGCTTAAAAAAAAAAAAAAGTGGCTCTTCTGTGGCGGGAGAAAGGTGGTTGTTCCAGATTGAGGTGCTTTCTGGTTAGGTGACTCGGCAGTGAGCTGAGTGAGATTTCTGAGTCAGTGTCACCTCCACGGATAGCAGGGGGCCGGAGCATCACAACAGGCCATCTGCCATTCCTTGGGTGAAGGTGACGAGTGACGGGCTTTAGCAGCTGTGTCGGCTCACCCCTGTGGGGGTGGGCGGCGCACCGTCAGCCGGGGAGACGCCTGTGGTTAACGGGATGTATAACGTGTCCAGAGACGTGTGGCCCGGGAGGTGAGGGTTTCTGCGAATCCTCCCCAGGCAGTTCCTCAAACTGGAAGGAAAAACGCCAGCAGAGTTCTGTTGGAAGTCCCCCTACCCTGCCACCCAGCTCTGAATGTAAAAGCTAGCTTAATTAGTTAGGAATCCATGCCCATTTTCTCTCCATTCTTAGAAATCGCCATCTCTTCCATTTCCAAGGACTCCATTCGAGCTCAGTCCCCCATGCCTGTCCCAGGTTATTTGTCATGATTCCAGGTCCACCTCCTACTCTGAAGAGCTATGTCTTTGCTATTCACACACTCCTGTTCTAACAACCCCTTGCCTTTCTTACATGCCCTCTCTTGAAAAGCCCTTCTGCTTTCCCAGAAATGATCCATGCCAGTCCCTCCCTGCAACTCAACTCCCTGCTCAGGACTGAGCTCTCCTCTAGTAGTTCCAGACTAAACCCTAACCACAGGGTGGCCATTGATGCCCACAACTTCCCTTTCCCAGGAACCCGGGATCAAACCTCCACAATCCTCAATAAAGGACATGGTGGTCACGCTTGTAGGGGCCGAGAGAGGAATGGCCAAGAAATCACCAAAGCTGTCTGCCTTGTATTGACTTACGCCCAGAGTGTAAGTGACTAACTTCTGGATCGCAAACCAGTTGGGTTTTTCTCTGGTACCTGGCTCTGCCGCTTACTTAATGTTCAGCCTTGACAATGCCCTTTATATTCTCTGAGTCTCACTACCCACAACTGCAAAATGACAAGAATAAAAGCGCCCAGTTCGTTGGGTCGTCACAGGGATTAAATAAAATAATGTATATGGAACATGGCACCATGAATGGCACAAAAGTAAGTGCTCATAAATGCTATTATGAGCATAAGTAATTGATCAGAATGTCTCGAAAGCCATTTAACTTTTTGCTGGTCTCATTGAAGGCACAAGTTCTCTTAAGAAAACAAATGGTTTTGGGGCACCTGGGTGACTCAGTCAGTTGAGTGTCTGACTTGAGCTCAGTTTATGATCTTGTGGTTCATGAGTGGGGGCCCGGGTCGGGCTCTGTGCTGACAGCTAGCTCAGAGCCTGGAGCCTGCTTTGGATTCTGTGTCTCCCTCTCTCTCTGCCCCTTCCCCACTTATGCTCTCTCTCTCTCTCTCTCTCTAAAAATAAATAAATAAATAAACATAAAAAAAGAAAGAAAGAAAACAAGTTGCTTTCTCTAGACATTCAGGGCTACACTGAGGCATCACCTGCTGAGTTGGGGGGCAGGGTAGCTCCGCTGAGCTCCCTGCAGACTGTGTCTGATCTTCCCTGAAGAAATGTGCCTGCAGTGCGTTGCGCTGTCTACCATCAGGGCTGCATAAAACAGAGACCCCAGCGAGAAACCTCGGGCAACAAGGCAGCTCAGGGCCTTCTCAGAAGGTAGAGCTAGGCAGACAGAGTTGGGCAGACATCCAAAAGATAGGACCTTAAAAATACCCTGGGAGAGGTCACTGGTTGGCTCTCTGTCCTGGAGAGTCTGTGAGGGGAGAGGAAGTCCCAGCTCCTGGAAGATAACATAACATGGGAGCAGGGTGACCTCAGAGTCCTCATGGATCCTTGGGTTCCTTATTTCGAAGCCTCATGTGAATGAGCACCAGAGACAAAATGGAAACAGAAATAAACACTTGGAGGCTTCCTTACATCCAGAGTCTTCCTGGGGAGCTAAGTGTGCTTTGAATGTGAAGGAGAAAGGTCGTGGCTTTTAAGAGGACACTCAGAGTAAAGACAGCCACACTCCTGGGCAGGAGTCTGAGGGACACAAACCGCACACACCGGGAGCAGGACCACAATGGGACCATGATGGAAAGCTCTCCCTCTTGGAACACAATAAGGAGCAGTCAGAACACCTCGCAGTCGCTGCAAGAGGTCTGTTATTTTCCCTTTCTCTTCCTTTAGTATGGAATTATCAGAACATTAGTCTGCTCAGCTAGATGTCTTTGTCTTACCCGCTGGGCTGGGCAGTTTATCAGCTGGATTTCAAACACAGCCTTCTGCACTTATGAAGCAGGTTCTTGGGATGGAAATAAAGTAGGGCTCGGGGGTCCAAGGCACACGAGGACCGGCACCAGTAAGCAGTGGTGTCAGTGGGAGACGGCCGAGCCCAAGAACTTTTCAGGTCTTGCCATGCCTGTGCTCAGACTTTACGGATTGCCACCTGCTCTTGTCCCCACTGTATGGCTGGGCTTCTTAATAGTGACAACCCTGAAGAATATACTGCAGCGCAGTATATAAAAAATGTTTTATTTTTAAAATATGGTTTTATATCTATATATGTTTTTTTAATTTTGTTCAAGCACCAATAATGCCATGGTGAGTAAGACCATGTCCCAGACTGCAAAAGGACCTCTCTGAATAGGACGAGGGTGTATACTTCCATACCTAAAATACGTCTGTTGCTAGGTAAGATATACACTAGCCCGGAACAAAGAGGAAGATTTGGTTAATTTTCTTTACGAAGATTGCCCGAAGGACGTGAGTTTTCCATTTATTGTTGACTTATCGTGTTTCAGTTCACTCATCTGCCACAGAGGCATATGATGGCCACTTCAAAGGGCTGTGGGAATTAAAATGACAAAAGAGATGACTGCTTCCAACACAGCCCAGTATATAATAAGTACTCAACCAAAGTTATGTCTTGTATTAGCCAGCAGGTGCGTTCAGCACAGGTAACAGGTAACAGAGTCTTCAGTGAAAGTAGCTTATTTTTTCTTCGAGGTTGCTTCCTGGTTAGAATATGGTCACTGTGGCTCCTGCCATCATGTCTACAATCCTAAGAGAGAAAATAGAGAAGAGGGAATAGTGAAGGACACCAGTCAGGTGGGGAAAGGAACCAGCTTGAATGATCTCCAGGAAGTTCTGCCCAAAACTTCCAAGCTTGGGGGCGGGCTTGGGAAACGCTCAATATTTAACCCTTAAGTATTATTCTAGCTGTAGGATTTTTGTAGATGCTCTAGCATGTTGAACAACTTCCCTTTTGGTCTCAATTTGCTGAGAGTTTTTGTCACGAAGGGCTCTTACATTTTGTCAGATGTCTTTTCTCCTTCTATTGAGATGTTTGCATCATTTTTCACCCACACACGGTTACTATATGAATTACGTGGTTTGATTTTTCCAATGTTAAGCCATTTAAAAATTTGGAAGGAAACCCAACTTGATAATGATGTATTATTTTCCTAAATATTTGGCTGGAGTTGATTTATTATTTTGTTAAGGATTCTTGCATCTGTATCCAGATATTGGTCTTTAATTTTCTTTCTTTGTAATATTTGTCAGGCTGTTTATCTGGGCTATGATGGCCTGGCGGCGGTGGGGGGGGGGGGGCAGACCTAGTCAAGAAGCATTTCCTCCTTTATTATCTGATTAAATTTGTGTAAAACTGATATTATTTCTTTCTTAAATATTTGACAGACTTCACCAGTGAACATGTGAATTCTAGGCCTGGAATTTTCTTTGTGGGAAAGTTGGACTATAAGTTAAATTTGTTTAATAAATAAAAAGCTATTAGAATATCTTTCAGTTTGGGCTGTGATTTCTAAGGAATCTGTTGACTTTACGTAAGATGCCAAATGTTATCATTATAAGGTATTTAGAATATTTTTGATCATCCTTTAAATTTCTGTAGCATTTAAAATAATGACCTCTCCTCTCTTACTCTTTATATTGATAATTTTCTCTTTTTCTTAATCAGATTTACTAGGGGTTTATCAATTTTGTTACTCTTTCCAACATACCAACTTTTGGCTTTGTTATGTTGCTATTTTCTCTGTCCTCTATTTCATTGATTCCTGCTCTTTATTATTTCCTACCCTCTAATTACTTTGAATTTGATTTGTTCTTTTTATAGTTTTGTGAGGTAGAAGCTTAGATCATTGATTTTAAACCTTTCTTCTTCTCTACTATCCTTAGAGTTATGCAATCCTTTTACACTCTGCTATAGCTTCATCTTCACTGTCATTCAGTTTACATGATTTATCACACTTGGTGATTGCTATCTGCCTCTGTACATAGTGCACTAATTCCAAATATTTGGGAATTTTCTAGGTATCTTATTATTGATTTCTAACGTAATTCTAATTTGGCCAGAAAACAAACTCTAAGCTGTTGATCTTTTGATATCTTTGGGGACATATTTTATTGTCTAGCACATGCTTATCTTGGCACACATTAGCAGTGCAATGGAAAATAATGTGCTTTCTGCAGGGTAGGGGTTGGTGTTAGTGGTCCGTAAATACTAATTAGGTCAAGTTGGTTGATGTTATTGCTAAGTCTCCATCAGTTACTGAGACAGAGGTAATACGATCCGTAGCTGCATGTGGGTGTTTCAATTTTCCCCTTCCCCAATTTTCTCTGTTTTTTTCCCATCATGTATTCTGAACCTCTATTATCAACTGCATGGTTGTTATGTCTTCCTGATGAGTTAAGTTGTTTATTACTATGATTACCCTTTTATCACTGATGATATTCCTTATCTGCAATTTTACTTTGCGTTGAAATACTCATGCCAGCCTTCTTACGCTTACTGCTTACATCTCTCTACTCTTCACCTGTCCCTGCTGATTTATTAAATTGTGTCTCTGTCTCCTCTTGGTGGCGTATGGTTGGCTTTTGCTTTGTAGTCTATTCTGATTGCTTCTTCCTTTTACTTGGAATGTTTAGTTCATTAACATTTAGTAGCACTATTAATATGGCTGAGTTTAAGCATACCATCTTAGTATTTATTTCCAAGTTATCCTATTCTATTTATCTTTGCTTTTCCTGTCTTGAGTTAATGTATTTTTTTTAATGCTTTTTATTTATTTTTGGGAGAGAGAGAAAGACAGCATGAGCAGGGGAGGGTCAGAGAGAGAGGGAGACACAGAATCTGCAACAGGCTCCAGGCTCTGAGCTGTGAGCACAGAGCCCGACGCGGGGCTCGAACCCACAAACCGCGAGATCATGACCTGAGCCAAAGTCGAACACTTAACCGACTGAGACACCCAGGCGCTCCTAGTGTATTTTTTAATATTCCATTTTAATTCCTCTATTTCTTCTGCATTGATTTTTTATGGCTGCTTCTAGATAATGAATTCTTAACTTATTACCATCCACTTTGAGTTAATATTTTACTAGTGCACATAAAATATAAGAATCCCACAACAGCAAGATTCTATTAATCCTGCCTATCCCTTTTGCTCTTGTTGTTAATTGTCTATGTGAGTCATGAAACACTGCAATGCAATGTCTTATTTTTCCTTTAAATAATCAGATGTCTTTCAAACAAATTAACAGTAGGAAAAAGATACTCGTTTATATTTTTCAAATAATATTTACTATTTTTTAAAGTTTATTCATTTATTATTTCTGAGAGAGAGAGAGAGAGGAGAGAGCGCACATGCACAAACAGAGGAGGGGCAGAGAGAGAAAGGGAGACACAGAATCTGAAGCAGGTTCCAGGCTCTGAGCTGTCAGCACAGAGCCTGATGCGGGGCTCGAACTCATGAACAGCAAGCTCCTGACCTGACTTGAGTCAAAGTTGGACTCTCAACTGACTGAGCCGCTCACGTGCCCCAATATTTACTACTTCTGATTTTCTCACTCTGTCCTGTTCTGTCTGATGTTATTTCTTTTTAGCCCGGAGGATTTCCCTTAGCATTTCTTATCATGCATTCTGTCAAATTCTCTAGGCTTTTGTTATTCTGCAAATAGTTCTATTTCACCTTAATTCTTGAAGTATATTTTTTACTGAATAAAGAACTCTGTGTTGTTTCTTTTCTTCTGTTGCAGAACTTCAAGGTTCTCATCTCAATGTTGTTGGCCTCCATTCTTTATGACGAAAAGTCAGTCATAATTCATCCTTTTTTTCCCCCTTTCTGTGACTTTTTAAAAAATCTGACTGCTTTTAAGATTTTTCTCTTCACATTTGGTTTTTAGCAATTTGACTACATTTTATCTACATGTGCTTCCCTTTGTATTGAAATTACTGTGAGGTTACTGGTGGATTCTTCGGGTCCCTGTCAGGCTTGTTCCATTCTTTGTGAGGGCAGGTCTATTTCTGTTTTGAACTTAGCATTGGAGCACGGCCTTCATTCCGAAGGCCTGGTCTTCCCCAAGTCACAGCCGAAAATGTATAGTTCTCAGGAGGTGTCTCTACTCTGGCCAGTCTAGAATTCCAACATCTTCCAACATTAGAACAAGAATTAGAATTATCCCTACAGCCCTAAATAGTGGAGGATCAAAAGCATGACTAAACAGAGGAAGCTAATTGGTAGGAAGATTTTTTAAAAGTAGGCATATAAGACTATAATTGTATCACAGTCATGGTATAGTATTAAAGCTTTGCCGGCTGTTTTGAAAATTTTTGAATTCAGAACCATCTTTCAGCTCCAGACTGCCTAAGGTCCCACCATATTTCAGTTCCTCCCTTCTTAGATGTCCAAGGGATTCTCCTAATCTCTCTCTCTTTTTTTTTAATGTTTATTTTTGAGAGAGAGAGAATACAGAGTGTGAGCCGGGGGGGTAGGGGCAGAGAGAGAAGGAGACCCAGAATCTGAAGCAGGCTCCAGGCCCTGAGCTGTCAGCACAAAGACTGTTATGGGGCTCAAACTCACGAACAGCAAGATCATGACCTGAGCCGAAGTCAGATGCTTAACTGACTGAGCCACCCAGGGGCTCCTCCCCTAATCTCTTTTTTTTTTTTTAATGTTTTTAATTTATTTTTGAGAGCCAGTGCGAGCAAGGGAGAGTCAGAGAAAGAGAGAGAGTGAGATACAGAATCTGAAACAGGCTCCAGGCTCTGAGCTAGCTGTCAGCACAGGGCCGGACGTGGGGCTCGAACTCACAAACCGTGAGATTATGATTTGAGCCAAAGCTGGATGCTTAACTGACTGAGCCACCAGGTGCCTCTCCTCTCCTAATCTCTTTATGTGATTTTGGCATTAATCCCACTCCCTCTACTTAAGCTACCTTCAGTGGGTCTCTATTATTTAATCAAAGGGACAAGGTAAAACTAACTTTATCATGCAGAGTATCTGGTAAGCTATGGCAACAACAGTTTCATCAAATCTGAGCATTCAGTCACTGTAGGAAGAGATCTAATATATTAAGAATAGATGAGCAGGGGCGCCTGGGTGGCTCAGTCGGTTAAGCCTCGGACTTCGGCTCAGGTCAGATCTCATGTTCGTGGGTTCGAGCCCAGCGTCAGGCTCTGTGCTGACACCTAGCTCAGAGCCTGGAGCCTGCTTCCGTTTCTGTGTCTCCTTCTCTCTCTGCCCCTCCCCCTCTCATGCTCTGTCTCTCTCTGTATCAAAAATAAATTAAAAACTTTAAAAAAAAGGAATAGATGAGCACCCCAAAGCCCAGAATATTTTCTGATCATACTGGGAATTTCTTGGTTCTCCTGACTTTAGTCCTAACAGATGATATAAAACAGTGGTTCTCAAATGAGTATGTGCATCAGAATCACCGAGAAGGCCTCGTTAACATGGAAGTATTCAGGCCCTGTTGCTACTGTTTCTGATCTGGCAGGTCTAAGAAGGGACTTAGGAATTTGCATTTCTAACAATGTACAGGTGATGCTGGTCTGGGGACTACCCTTTACGAACCACTGATACGGAGAGTTCTCAGAGCAAGTTTACGTTTGTGTTTGTTTCCTACCTGTAGAGAGTCACCAGTCCCCTGTCACTCATTACTTTATAACTTGATGCCGTCCATGTCCCCAGGGTGAGATGGGTAGGAGTGGCAGCTGATAGCTCAGAACAAGGAGAGCATCATACAGGAGTCACTTCAGGGATGATTGAGCACCTGACTTCAGGTCATGATCTCACAGTTTGTGGGTTCGAACCCCGCGTCACCTGCTTCAGATTCTGGGTCTCCCTCTCCCTTCCCCGCTTGTGTTTGCTGTCTTGCAAAAGTAAATAAATATTTTTAAAAAGTGAAAAAAAAGGGGGAGGTCATTTCATTAATGATTCCTCCCCCCAGAGGAAATGACAATAGGGAGATCTAAGAGCTTTCAGTTACTTTGCCATGAATAAAGAATCATTAAGTGGTATAAAATTGAAGTCTGGCAGTATTTCCTCAATATACTGTGCAGGAGAAGCTAATGATGGTGAGCTACAGATGTTTCTAATATTTAGGTGGTTATTATATATCTAATATTAGGTGGAAATTTCATAACCCAGTGATGGTCCATCTTTTATTGATTACAATACTGAAAAATGACAATAATAATAATAACACTAATTATTGCCTAGGCTTGATATAGCTTTGTTTTGTCAAAACGTAAACCTCTCCCGTGAATTCTCTCGGTCACAAATTTTCCATGAATCGAGGTCCTGTCCAGCTGCTTCTTCACTTCAAAAGGGTTTATGAAAACACACAAGATGCTCTATGCGGAAGGCACAGATACTCAGGGTATGGTGACTTAGGGAGAAAAGCTTGCCATCCAGTAAGGGTGATAAACGGCTGCAGGAAACACGGTGACAGTAAGAAGTAGAGCCAAACAAGAGCCCCTGAGGTCAGAGAAGAACCACTTCTGGTTGGAGTAATCAGAGAAGGTTCTGTGAAGAAAGTGTCATCTCAGCAGAATTTTGAAAGTGGACTTGGGTTTTGACAGTCATATTGCGGGAAGAAACGCCAAGACGAGGAATTACTTCTAAGAACACCAGAGGCAAACCGGCTCAGGCTATCTCCCGATCCTAGCGAGGCAAGTGGGTTAGTGCTCGCGTGACATCTGTGCAAAGGAGTCTCGT
Organism: Suricata suricatta; assembly: GCF_006229205.1. Lineage (NCBI taxonomy): Eukaryota > Metazoa > Chordata > Mammalia > Carnivora > Herpestidae > Suricata > Suricata suricatta. The sequence continues at coordinate 46,813,430 of NC_043714.1, forward strand.
GAGAGGGGAGCAGAGGGGAGAGGTCTCAGATCCCAGATCAAGGGTTGAGAGTTTATTCAGCAAACAGTGGCGGCACAAAATGAAGTTTCTGAGCAAAGGAATCATGCGGTCCAGATATTTACCCTTAGCACATTCATGAATGGCCATGACTAAGGAAGGAGAGTTGATCATAACGTGAAGCGAAGAGCAGCGAGGTGACCCCAGAGGCGAAATAATCCAGGAACGAAGGGACCACAGCTCGACCTGGGAGGCCTCCATGGGAACAACAAAACAGGGACAAAATGAGGCAACTCATTGTGTAAAGTTTAGGTTTTCAGAAGAATGTTGGTGCCATTAACCGAAACAGAAAAGTCAGGGAGAGAGGCATGTGCTGAGGTTGAGGAGGAAAATGCTGAGCACGGGTATGGATACTTTGGGCTTACACTTCTTTCAGTAAAGCCAGAAGGAAATCTTTTTTTTTCTTAATGTTTGTTTATTTGAGAGAGAGAGACCATGCAAGCAGGGGAGGGGTACAGAGAGTGGGGGGACAGAGGATCTGAAGCGGGCTCTGCGCTGACAGCAGGGAGCCTGATACGGGGCTCAAACCTGTGAACTATGAGATCATGACCAGAGCAGAAGTCAGGCACTTAACCAGCTGAGCCACCCAGGTGCCCCAAGGCAGATGGGAATCTTGAGGGCAGCTGGCGAAGTAGAGCTTGAGTTTGAGAAAAAAGTCAGGTTGAGCTGTTGTATCAGTCGAGCTGCGTCAAGCCGCAGGGAAATCCCAGGGGCATGAAACAGGGGCGCTTACTTGTAATTCATGCGCCGTGGCCACTTTAATTTAGGAAGGGGACTCTGCGCATCTCAGTGACTCAGAGATTCGGTTCAATGCAGGCTCCATCTCAACATATTCTCTATGGTCGCAGAGACTGGGAAAGGGGAACACGAGGAGCCAAGGGCTGGCTCATAAACCTGCTGCCCTGATGTGACATAACGCCTTCCCTCACATTTCATTGACACAAGTCAGTCACATGATCGATCATTCCTCAGACAAAGTGGACGCAGAAAAACAACCCTACATGGGCCTAGGGCAAAAGAACTGCGAAGGCACAGCCTGGGAAAAGAAGGCTCTCCATGCCCCTGAGAGCCAGGAGCCCCAGGCCAAAGGGGCAGAGGCTGCTGCTGCCTGCGGGGGGAGGGGACACAAGGGGGAGCAGCCCCACCTGCAGGCCAGCAGAATGAGAAGATGGGTGCGGGCAGGTGGGTGATCTCCAAGCTGCAAAACCTGCTGTGCTGGTGAGATCACTGCCTGGGGCCCTTGGCTGCCTTCCTGTGCCCAGAAAGGAAGGGGCTGTCGCCCCCTCCCAGCCACAGTCCCTCTCCATTTCCCTCCTGCGATTTCTCCCATCATACAGGGGGCCTGCTCTTAAGACCAGATGAAGAAGGTCTCCTGCGGTTTCCCAAGTTAGGTTGGGATGTGAGGCTTCTGCTCCTGCCCCCACCCCTCCTTCCCCACCCTGAGGAAGACAAGTGCTGGTTTTCTTTCCCATTCCTTTCCACATAGGGTGTGTTTACTTTACTCCCCAAATCCCTGAGCCGGAGGTGGGGTGCTTACACTCACAACCCCTGAGTGTCCAGCCTCCCTCTCCCCCTTCCCACTGAGTTTTTAGCCTCTTGTGCTGTGCCCAGCGGCACCTGGCTGGAGGACACTGCCCCCATCTAGGTTTTTATAAATGTCTTCCTCAAGTTCAACCCTGCAGCTTGTGAATGACTGCCTCTTCTCTGACTTGGTGAGCAAGTATCGGGCTTTGGGGGGAGGGGAGGTCTGCAAAGGGAAACAACCTCTTGTCTTCTCCTCCCATTGCTGTAAACAACTTTTAATGGCCAAACCCCAGATTTGTACTTTTTTTTTTTTCTAGCTGCTAAAGCCATTCTCTTGCACCTGGGCTTACTGTAACATTTGAAAAAGGAGTAAATATAGTCCCTTAAAAAAAATAGAAAAGAAAAGGAACTGCCATTTGTGAATTGTTGCTCTAACTTCCATGAGTGTCACCCAGATGACAAATGGTGAAGACTGGCGTTGAGGTGAATTTTTATGTAAAGAGGAGAGGGAAAAGCAATGTTTTAAGTACAGAACCCCAGGGAATATAGTCTTACTGATAGGGCAGGGGGAAGAACACATACTTAGGGAGTGAAATAAAAACGTATAGAAAAGAAAAGGGCTCAGTTTAGTCCAGGTTACATCCGTGAGAAGCATCTCGGGAAGGTTCCTTATTGCCTTTGGAGAGGCCGTGGGTCTGACCTTGAAGGTGATGTGGCTGACCTTCAAGAGAGCCGCTTCAGGGAGGCAGTGGGACCCGACCAGTGAAGGAGTGATCAAAAGTGGAGGTAGAACACTGGATCGTGAGGAAAAGAAGGGAAAGAAGATGGTTGCTTGATTTGTTAAATCAAAGCTGACAGGTTTTTATTCCTTCATTTAGTGAATATTTACTGGGCATGTACTCTTGCCAAACACCGCTTTAGAAGCTGGGGAGAGACAGAGCAAGATAAGCTTTCTGTTCCCATTGAGCTTATCTTCTGGTGGGGGACGGGCATCCGATAAACAAGCGAGCAAAGAAATGAATGAGTGAAAAAGATCATTTCCAATTATATTTAGTTCTGACAAAATGAAATACATTATATTTGGTTCTTCCTTTAAAGGAAGTGACCAGGTAGATAGAGAGTGTGGGCTGAAGGGTATATCTTCGATGACTCAGAAGAGGCCTCTCAGATCCGGCGACATATGAGCTGATGCGGGAAGGCAAGAAACATCGGCCATGCAAGGATTTGGAGCTGGAGTTTTTCTTTTCTTTTTTTTTTTAATGTTTATTTTTAGAGAGAGAGAGAGAGAGAGAACATGCCTGTGTGTGAGTGGGGGTGGGGCAGAGAGAGAGGGAGACAGAATCCCAAGCAGGCTCCACAGTGTCAGCACAGAGCCGGACTAGGGACTTGAACTCATGAATCGTGAGATATTGACTGAGGTGAAATCAAGAGTTGGACACTTAAGTGACTGAGCTACCCAGGCGCCCCTGGAGTTTTTCATGGTAGGCAGAAGCTGTGATGGAAAGTTCTCATAGACAGTAGAGATTAGATGGACAACTAAAAATGGCTGTGTGTGCGACTAGAGTAAATAAAGGTTCTAGAAGGCACTTACTTCTCAATGTGCAGGGTTCGTTAGTTTGAAAACATTTGCCTTCTCCTTCGGGTAATTCTGCCACAGAACCTACTTCCACTGCCTGGGAAAAGTTGCTGAAGGGTACAGACCCCTTGAGGTGACTCTTTCCTCAGTGTTCCGTATTGTGTAGACCGTTTCTTCTCAAAGTATCTGAAGCAGCCCTCACTGCCTGATGGTTAAGTGCCTTTTACACTTGCATTCTTCCTGGTTTCTTACAGGATGCATCAAACATTTGTGTAAGTTGGTATAGGTTGCTTTTTCCTGGGTCCACTCTTCTACACATGTGGGTTTTGAAAAGAGAAACTTAAAAGAAATCTCTGCAGAGCTCTCCGACCAGTCCCTGTGGCCCCAGGAGATGAGAGCAGTCACCAAGGCCATTGTGGTCTGAATGAAACTGCCAGTAGGAATAAATGCACACATTTAAAAAACTTTTTAACATTTTTTAAAATTTATTTTTGAGAGACAGAGCACAAGTGGGGGAGGGGCAGAGAGAGACACACAACATCCGAAGCAGGCTGCAGGCTCTGAGCTGTCAGCACAGAGCCCGATGCAGGACTTGAACCTACAAACAGTGAGATCATGACCAGAACTCAGATACTTAATTGACTGAGTTACCCAGGCGTCCCTAAATTTTAAATTTGGGGTATGCCAGTTCAGTGGGATAATCTGCGGAAGGTCTAACTTGTGTTAACTTATCTCTGTTTTTTCATGTTCTTTGTCTACTGTCCCCACTGCCCTCCCTGTTGGAACATAAGCTCCGTGAGGACAGGACTATCTATCTGCCTGTTTTGTGCACCAATGTATCCCTCGTTGCCAGAACAGCACCCGGCAAGGAGGCGGTCAGTAAATACTAAGTAAATTCATGTTGTTCCCCCCCCCCCGCCCGCCCCCATTGGGACCCTGTTGTCCCCCCCCCTCCCCTGCCCCCATTGGGACCCTGGCAGGAAGGCAGGCTTTCTGTTAGGCTAGAACTCAAAAGGCAGCCAAGTTGCTGTGTGAGCTGTGAATGCTGGTCTCGGGACTCGTTAGACTTTGTTCTGTTGGGGTCAAAAGCCTTAGCCCTGACATCCAGGGAGCAGCCTGTGCTCAGAGAAGCCGACAGGAGCCAAAGGAGGACAGGGGTGTGGAGAGGACCTTTCGCGGGGTCCTATGAGCACAAGAACTAGAAGTGTCTCTTGTAGGATGCCGAGGAAAAAGAGTCCCAGCCTATTCCGAGAGAAGAGTTAGAATGTATTATTTTGATTTCCACAAATGTAAACATTCCAAAAAATATCCTAAAGGCCAAAATGGAATGACAAGGCTGGGAATGTAGCCACAGCCAGCGTGTGCCTTCTCCCAAACCTGCCCTGTGCAGGGGCAAACGTAACTGCTTTACCGTCATTTTGTCACCAGGGTCTCCAGACCATCCTGGAGGCGAATAGCCTCCTCATTTTACAGACAGGTTGACTGCCGTACAGAGGGTGCTTTAATCGGGAGCTAGCGGTGACTAGTGTGGCCCGGAGGTGACCGGCTAGAGCTGTGGGGAACAAGGAGTCATGGGAGGTGGGGAGCAGGACCCCTGGGGCTGTAGAGACTCATCCCCAGGGGTAGACAGACTCGCCAGCAATAAGTGGGGGCAGCAGAGGGCACAAGGGAGGGGCAGGGAATCTACCCTAGGCCGTGCGATCTCACAAGGGAGCTTTCACACAGCAGCAATGAGGAGAAATCTCGGGCCAGAAGGGCTGGGGTGGCGAATTCTGCTTCCAGTACCCGTGGGGGGGGGGGGGGGACTGGCTCAGAGCAGAGCTTTGTACGAGGGGCAGGAAGGTGCGGGCGCGAGAACCCAGGCCATTGCCTAGTTCACGCCCCGCATTTGGCCCCCAATTTCCAACAAGGGAGAAAGGAAACCAAATGACAGTAATTGTCTGAGGTCTTCTTGTGAAATCTAATTTAACACAAAACAATTCCATGTGGTCATTTTGGAAATGAGGCCCTTTCCCGGCAGGGCTGGGTGGGGCCAAGAGCACACTTTAGGAGAGAGGAAAACCAGTGTCTCCCCAGGTCCTCCAAGGAGCATCCTCCCACCTGGTCTGCACGGGCCACACCAATGCCACAGCATGCTCCTCCTCCCCAGGCCCCCAGGTCCCCACCAGGCAAATTCAGGGGGCTTGACTCGGATTGCCAGTCGGGTCCCTTCTTTTGTCTTTATCATCCTTTCTTTGTCCCCCTCAGTCCTGCCTTGAAGAATTAGCATCTTCCAGGGCCAACTGTGTCACTACTCCTGGGCTTGGGCAGAAACCCTGCCGCTGTTTGCTGACTGACACTAGGTCTGGGGCTGGGAGGAGGCACAGAAGGCCCAGGGAGTTCTGCATCTTCCGCTCCGTGAGCCCGGTGTCCGCGCACCGAGCTAATGCCCTGTGACAGATGGATTCTGGACCCGCGCCTCACGCTTGGCTGGTCCCTCCTGCAGAGAGGAGACTCAGCAGGGGAAGTCCCTCCCAGAGAATTTATTTCCATGGGTTTGAAAAGCTACGGGGCTCCGGGAGTCTCTGAAGACCAATGATTGAGGGAGATCGACATCATGTTTGCAGCTTTTCAATTCCCTCCCAGACAGCCTGAACTAATACGTGAGAACAGAAAATTGGTTCTAAGCGAGTCAGTTCTTAGGGGCAGATGACCCTGGTGGCCGCTTCCTCCTGGTTTCCATCTCTCCAAATCCTTGGCACAGGCACCGTGCTGTCTCTAGGAGCCATCCTCCAACCTTGAATAACTATCAAGATTTCTCTCTTCTCTCATTCCCAGGGCCACCTATTATCATACCTCCATTCAGTGAACATTTAGCAATCCCCTACTTCGGTCCGGCAAATGAAAATGCTGACACCATCCCCCTCCTGGGGGCTGGGAGGGAGGCAGGCACTCGTTAAAGCACTCATGGTGCATTACCATAAACTGCCTTGGAGTGTTTATCGTCTCTAGGCGTCTATATGTATCTGTTAATTATATACGTGCATATGTAGATAGATACATATGAACTGGTTTTCCCATAAGACTATATAAGCACTTATAAGTGCTTATAAGCACTTTGAGCACGGGGTTGTATCTTATATGATAACTCACAGGGTGCCGAGTATAAAGTAAATGTATAATAATAGAATAGAATAAATTAGATTGTATATAATAAATAATATAATAACATAATAAAGATATAATTCCTTTTGAACTTGAATGAAAATGACTCTGGAGCGGTAGAATGGCAGTCAGAGCATCTTCTGGAAGAAAAACAGCAAGTTGTGCATGTTTATTGCAACGAAGCATTCATGGTTGGTTTCACCTGCACTTTTTCCGCTTGAGATAGAGCCCACCACTTACACAGCTAGAATGGAACAGGATCCTGATGCTGATCTAGGAACACACCGTGCGCTGATCATTTCCAGACACAGGTTTTTCAAGGCAGCCACACAGGCCAGTGAAAAGTAGTGAGGAATAATCGCAAAGGGAAAATAATTTAGTTGGGTTCCTAAAAAAAAAAAAAATTCCAAATTGGATTAAGATGGAGATGTAGAAACAAAACCTAGGTAGAATATCTCTGAATCTTGCAATAAGAATGGCATTCAAGAACAAGACAAAACCTGAAGCAAAACAAACAAACAAACAAACTCAGAGGGCATAAAGAAGAAGATTGACAGATTTGAGGATATAAAATTAAAAACTTCTCTAGGATAGAAATAAATATTATTTTTAAAGTCACCAAAGTAGAATATTATCCATACCAGATGATTAGTAAGAAAGGTGATTTTTTTAAGGTAATCTAAAAGAGAAAAATGACAGAAGATGGGGCACCTGGGTGGCTCTGCTAGGTAAGCTCCCAATTTTGGCTCAGGTCATGATCTCATGATCTGTGGGTTCAAGTCCCCTGTTGGGCTCTTTGCTGACAGCTCGGAGCCTGGAGCTGCTTCAGAATCTGTGCCTCCCTCTCTTTCTGACCCTCCCCTGGTCATGCTCTGGTCTCTCTTTCAAAAATACATAAACATTTAAAAAAATTTTAAATGACTTACACAGAACATTTACAGAAGAAAATAAATGGTCAATAAAGAGATCCCTTTCATTTTGTCTCTAAGACTAGCCTGTGTTTTTATTGCCAGGAATCTGTTTTTGTCTGCATCAGAGCAAAATTCATTTTGTTAGGTGATTTCATAAAATAAAGCACCAGTCTCCATTAAAAACTTTTAGAAAGAAGTAACGAATTTCATCCCTTCTGAGGTATTGTACCTCCTTTCCTCATTCTGACCTGCTTAACGAGAGGAAAAGTTCATCAAGGTCTCAGCTTTGAGAACCATCAATGGAAGATAAAAGTCCTGGCCCATTGTCACCACGACAGAGCCTACCATTCACCGCCACCAGCAAAGCCTCTGTCACAGGGATCCAGCACCCTCCACAGCGATGAGCTAAATGTGTGTTCCCTGAGCGCTGAAGGTAAACAAAGAGTTTATTTCAGTACCAGTGATGTTTCAGACATTCCTCTTTCAAAGGCGAGTTGACTTCAAATCACACATTTTCTCCACACCTAAAGATGTGGTGCCATTGTATTCCCAAAGGCATTAGAGGTCTAAACACTCACTCATCCTGTTAGCTGCTTTCTCTTCGTCTGACCCCATTACAGGGGTCTGTAGCCATGCCCAGAGCCAGGTGTTGTTTTGGTTTCTTGGACACGTGGACCCAAAAAAAGAACAAGAAGTCTCGCTCTGCCAGGGGGCAATCAGAGTACACACACACACACACACACACACACACACACACACACACATTTATTTATTTATTTATTTATAAGTCTATGAGGAGGGCTAGTGGGCAGCTGGAAAGAGATTCTGAGGCTCAGAAAGAACTTTCAGAAAGAAAAGGAACAACAGTAGTGCGGAAACTTAGCACTGGAAAAGAGAGCTATGACTTCTTGGCAGCATAAATAAGAAGGTAGACAAGAGAAGGTACCTGGACACACCACAGCAAAATTGCAGATATCTGAGGCAAAGACATCGTTAGTTACGAGGAGAGATAACAAAACAAGGGACACCTAGGCTGGCAGCTGACTTAGCTGCAAAACGAAGTCAGAAAACAGTAAGAAAATATCTTCAAACACTAAGATAAGATAACTGCCAAGCTAGATTGATACACTTAGCAGAACTGTTTCTCAGGAACAAGGGCAAAGTAAAGACATTTTCAGATAAACACTGAGGAGGTTGACCTCCAAACTCACCAGTGGAAATTCTAAAGGATGTACTATAAAGAGAAAGAGAGAGAGAAAAAATTCCAGAAGATCAGAAGGTAGGTCAGAGATACGTTCATTAAAAAAAAATTCTAAATTCTAGAGGTGCCTGGGTGGCGCAGTTGGTTGAGCGTCTTGACTTCGGCTCAGGTCATGATCTCACAGTTTGTGGGTTCGAGCCCCATGTCGGACTCTGTGCTGACAGGTCAGAGCTTGGAGCCTGCTTCAAGTCTCCCTCTCTCTCTGCCCCTCCCTGCTTGCACTGTCTCTTTCTCACTCTCAAATATAAATAAAAACATTAAAAAATTTTAATTCTAAATTTAAAATTTTAGAATTTTAAGAAATTCTAAATCTGGCTAACACTGATGTTATAAGAATAATATCTAAATAGTGAGGTCAAGAAAGGAGTTAATGCTTCTTCTGAAAACTGCAGGGAACCCTTCCTTGCCTCTTCCCAGCTTCTGGTGGTTTACTGGCAATCGTTGGCATTCCCTGGCTCCTAGAACCATCCCTCTGCCCTTCCTCGCTCTCACCATCTTCCTTCTCTGTGTCTAGATTTCCCTTTTATAAGAACACCGGTCAGATTGGATTAGGGCCCATTGAAATCACCTCCTGTTAACTTGATGACCTTTATAAAGACTCAGTATTTAAATAAGATCACATTCTAAGGTACCAAAGGCTAGCATATCAACATATCTCCTTGGAGGAGAGCAACCCATAACAATCTCAATCCTAACTAATGGTTTTAAACTCTAAACCTCACCCCGGGGCGCCTGGGTGACTCAGTCAGTTAAGCGTTCAGCTTTGGCTCAGGTCATGATCTCACAGTTCATGGGTTCAAGCCCTGGATCGGGCTCTGTGCTGACAGCTCAGAGCCTGGAGCTTGCTTCCAATTTTGTGTCTCCCTCGCTCTCTGACCATTCCCTGCTTGCTCTGTCTCTCAAAAATAAATAAAAAACATTAAAAAAATTTAGACCTCACCCTTGGTTCTAGCTGCTGCCACATCTTTCCTTTCCACCTTCCATCCTTTCAAAGCTCCAAAGCCAACGATGCCCTGTGGTTCCATCCTCCTGCACAGCTTGTTATGGGCTAAATGGTTTCCTCCTAAAATCCATACACTGAAGCCTACCCCCTCCCCCCCCATTCTTCACAGTGTGACCGTATTTGGAGATACAGCCCTGAAAGCAGGAACTGAGTTAAAATGAGCCTGTTATTGTGGGCTGTAATCCAATATGGCCACTGTTCTTGTAAAATGAGGAAATTCGGACACCTAGAGACACATCAGGCATGCATGCTGTTAAATAACAAAAATTCAACTGAATACATTTAAAAAATCTAATTGCCTCTATTAATCAAGTCGTGAATCGGGCAGCATTCCATCTGGCAAGTAGAGGGGATTTCCGAGGAGCCGTACAAAATGGAAGGTTTTTATAGGAAGGGGGGTTGGGCAAGGAGTTATCAGCAAAAGAAAAGAAAGGACTGTTCCAGAAGGTCACCTTCCCTTAGGAGAAAGGGCAGAGGGTGCTTATTAGGTGGATGATCTCATCTTCTTTGAGGGGTTGGAGACCCTCTGTGATAGATTCCTCATTGAGGCTGATGGGAAAATTCCTGACTGAAAGACTACATTTCCGGGGGGTATTGAAACTGCAGTAAGGTTAGGTATTGAGTCCAGACTGGTCACTTGGTTTAAGTGATCCCATTTGGCGTCTGTGGTTTTCTTTTTAACAATAGGCACAAAGAATTTGTGAGGACACAGTAAGAAGGTGGCTATCTGCAAGCCAAGGACAAAAGAAACCAAACCTACTGATGCCTTGATCTTGGACTTCTAGCCTCCAAAAGTGAGAAAAAATAAATTTCTGCTGTTTAAGCCACTGAGTCTGTGGCATGTTGTGCCAGCAGGCCACGCCATCGAAGCCCTGCCCCATGGCATTTGGCAGTGTGCCTGAGCACTGTCCCCAGGCTCACTCCCTCTTCCCCCACACGGGGTCCTTCTCAGCCCCCCTCCTGAGAGTCAGTGTGTGGAGTCCAGGGAAGTGGTGCCCCAGGTAAGGCAGGCAGGCGTGCCCCGCCCCCATCCCTCCCAGGTCTAGTGGCCCCACAGCACCTGTGGCTCCGGGGAGGAGTGGTGAAGGTGAGGAAGGCATGGACGCCAGCGGCTGCGGTGAGCTTCTTCGTGGGCGCGGATGATGACAGGGAGGGTCACCTGAACATCAGGCAGATCACTGAAGGAGAAGCTTCACTGAAAAGCTCAGCTGAGACTTGAAATCCTTGCACATTCCTCTAGGTCCAGACACAGAGGAAGGAGGAGGCCACCGCCATCCTCCCAAACCCTCTTCAACATCTGTTCCCACTGCGTCTTTCTTTGGCTTTTTCCTCTTTGGGTTTCTCTTGGAAACAGCTTCCTTTCCTTCCGTTCCTTGCTGGACATGCAGACCTTCCCCTGCACCAGAGTCCCGCTTTCCTTCCTCTTCTGGCTCTGCACTTTTCCTGGCTTTTTTTTTTTTAAACAAAGTAACAAGAGTTAACAAGAGTCATGGCTTTGTGGACACAAGTGTGGGTGAGTAAGACTGACTTCAGGGTTCATAGTCTTGAGCGCTGGAGACTGGATACAAAGTAACAAACAAGAAGACTCTCAGGGGTAAAGTGCTGAGGATTGACAGGGGGGAAGGAGATTGCAATTGATGGGTTTGGCTTTGGTGGCTCTTGGTGCTGCTCTTGGAGATGGGGTATGGGAAGCAATTGGCACATTATGATCTGCAACACTCACTAATCTGGCTGCAAAAGCACCAGATCCACCAGAGTTTTGCCATCTTGGCTGTAAATCACAAAATCGGAAATAAGTTTGCTTCTCTGTGTCAGACCTGGGAGGCCTGGTTAGAAAATGGTAACAAGTGCTCCCAGGTTCCATTTCCTTTGGGTATTTGGGAAGCACTTGTAGCCATCACAAAGCCTTCTTATCAGCCTTTGATAAGGAAATGGGATGTCATGAAAGGCTGTTACCTAAGACAACAAAAACCCAGGCGATACATATTTCACCTACCCTGGTAACATCTTTAAGTCCCAGGCATGCAAGATCAACCGGAAGTGACTTGGGACCTCAAAGCCAGACACTGTCCCTTAGGCCCCAGCATTAAGTCCAGGAAAGCCCTTTCAGGTGGGGCACACTGTGGCCAGGGGCCAAGGGCCAGATGGATGCAGCACCCCAGGTCTTCGGGGTATGCCCTGTGGAGCTCTGGGGTGGCACTTTGTAGGAGAGGCTCAGGGAAGGGGCTTTTGGGGGTGATACGGGGAGTACAGGTGGTGCTAGGAACCTCAAGATCCAGCCCCCTCTGGCAGCACCCCTGAAATGGCAGGACAGAAGTCCGGCTCTTGTGGTTAATGTTCGTTCCAGGGCCAATGCCCTGACCTTCAGGTCAGGAAGTGACTTCTTGGTCAATTGCTCCTTTTGAGAGGCCTGCCAGGATTTGAAATGAAGCAGCAGTTCTTACAACATCCAGCCATAAATCTAAATCTTTTTTTTTAACCCAAGCAAAATAGTGAGATAACTTGACATTTTGCATGCTTAAATTTAGAACAGATTACAGAAATTGAATATCCACGTCATAAGCTGCTTCATTTAAGCACAACGCACACACCCAGACTCAGTTTCATGTGATTTGTGTCCTGACAGTGCTTCCTCTTCTGCCAAAATTTTAAAATCTTAAGGAGGCAGGTGCCATCAGCCTGAGGACAAGGCTGCCTGACCGCTAGTCCCAGCCCTCACTTAGCTGAGCAAAGGCACCGCTCTGGGCCTCAACGAACCCGTCTCTGAGATTCCATGGGGTGCAATGCCTGGCTTTTGTGCCCAAATGGCACAATGCCAAATGAGTACAGGTAGTGGTCACACCTCAGTGTCGAGGATGCTGTGATAAGAAGATCTATGAGATCGTGGGAATCTATGCCTCAGAAGGGTTATCCATAACAGAGGCCACTCACCAAGACCTTCTCGTGTGCTGGGAGCTGTAGGAAGCACACTTTGCTTGTCTTCTTTCTCCTAATTCTCATTCCAACCTGGTGAGGTATCGCCATTTTACCAGTGAGGAAACGGAAGCTCAGAGAGGTTAAGTAACTTGCCCAAGCTCACACAGCTCACGCAGCTCTAAGTGGGGACTGAGGATACAAACCCAGGCATGTTAGTGCACTCCCCCTGCCTTGCAGCTTCTGGGTATTAACCCTGAGATCTTCCCACCATCACTAACTTGGAGGGGTGAGAAAGAGAAAGAGCTAGTGATTCCGACCCAAAGATGTCTTCTCATGGGGCTGATTGTGTCTGAGCCCGTCCCGTAGTGACCTGTCTGGAGGGAGGAGTGATGGATATAATTCAAAATGGTTGATTTGGTTTAGAAAAAAAATCATTGCCCCATTACCATGAGCAATAAACAGTGTTTCCAGAAGTACTCTTTTGAGAAAATTGCTGTAGATCTTACAGAAATGAATCTAATCAAAGAGAAAAAGAAAGGCAAAGGGATCCCAACGATTTGAGTACTCATGTTCAGGTTTAAAGCATCTTGTGCCCTTTAAACACAAACTGACTCACCTTGGTGGAAAGTCTCTGCTACTTGAGGATTGTCTCAACACTTCTTGCAAAGGCTGGCTGGGACTGTCAGGCAGGACCATCTGTGCAGGAGCGAGGCTTCTTCCAAAGACCTGGTTTTGATTTTCTAGGAGCTGCACATGACGTCATACACTTTAAAGAGGAACGTCTTCCCTTCACTTCTCTGCTCCCTTCTGCTGAGCCGGAGGCCTGCCTATATTCTTCCACTAGGACAGTGGTGAGGAGTGCTATTTGATAAGGCATTTCCTTCTCGTAGGCAACAGCAACAGAACCCAAGAGGCACAGAGGTTCAGCCAGACCTGTTTGCTGGTTTTGCCTGAAGACAAAATATCCAGGCCAAAGCAGAAGGTGAAGTCAAAGCCATCGGGTCTAGTCTTTCCAGCCCTTGCTTCATTTTTCTCTACTCAAAAGTTGTTGGAATCAAATTTGCCTAGCTCTTTGTGGGTTTTCTTTGTGGGTATTCATACCGACTGCATGAATACACGTGTCCCTCCATAGTTTCTACCTACAACCTAATTGGAGGGCAAATGAAAAGATGTACAAGGCGGGATCCGTGAAGAGGAGAGGGGAGAGGTTTGGCATCACAAGGGATTATGAGAGTCCCTGAATCTTGGAGACTTGCCTTCAAATTAAGTTACCATCCAACGTTCAAAAAGACCAACTTAAATAAATGCATAAAGAGGGTCGTCTCTGTTGGTAGCGCTAGACTGTTGAATAAGACTAAACTAGAGAATATTATTATTTAAAAAAGTTTTTTTTAATGTTTATTTATTGTTGAGAGAGAGAGTGAGAGAGAGAACTGGGGAGGGACAGAGAAAGAGAGAGACACAGAATCTGAAGCAGGCTCCAGGCTCTGAGCTGTTAGCACAGAGCCTGATGCCGGGCTCAGACCCACGAACCGTGAGATCATGACCTGAGCTGAAGTCAGATGCGTAACTGACTGAGCCACCCAGGTGCCCAGAGCATATTATTACTATATAACAGTAATGGTGACCGTTGATCAAGCACCTGTTTCGTGCCTGCCCACAATGCTGTGCGGCAAGCGCCATCCCTGTTATGACACCAGGACAGCAGAGTCTGCGAAGTGTCAAGGGCACAGAGCAAGCAGGGGCAGAGCCGCAGGTCAGAGTCCAGATGTCCATGCTCATTGCCACCCCCTGATGAGGAGGAAACCAACCCTAGCAAAGTAACTCACACCCGCAAAATGTGCTAATAGGTAAGCAAAATGGCTTAATAAAAGGCACTGAGTCCCAGGACTGGGTCTGACCCCTTTCTGCAATTTCCTTTTGATGACTTTGGGAACACTGTAAAATAGCACATTGTGCCTCAGTTCTGTCATTTCTCCAGTTTTCATACCCACAGAAGCCCGTGGGCATGGGCGGGGAAAACACAGGTGCCAGGTCTCTGACCACTCCTAATTCATGTAAGTGCCACGCAAACATGCCAATCATCAATGTCTGTTTTAACTGCTGAAGCCAGGCCTAGTTTAACTACTGGCCAGTTGAGAAATAATGAGAAGGTGGCGGAAAATAGCATCAGCTTTAACCTCGATGTCCTGCAAAGAAAATGTGTGTCTCGCTTTCTGGACTGGTGGCTGCTCGTTCCTCTGGGGCCGGCTCGGACAGGAGGCAGAGCGAGTCTGAACTCCCAGCAGAACCCTCTGCAATGAAGCTGCTATTTCCAGCTCTACGGAGGAAGGCTCTGCTCCTCACCATCGTTTTCTCTCTTAAATCCCCGGGAACAATGGTGAGAGATCCTGGGCCCTGGAAAAAAGTTCCTCTGTGTATGAGAAGAGATGCACACAGAAATCCTAAGACCTCTTCCTTGCTTGCCTCTCCTCCCGACAAAGGTCCCAGACCACTGCAGGAAGGATCATAAAATGAGCTGCCGGTGCTACAGAGCTGGGGTGCCCACCAGCGACCCTCGACAGCCTTGACCTCACTTCTTACACCAGCATGGGCCCCGGGGGACCCCACAGGCTGCCTGTGCCCATTCCTCTCTGCTTAACTGGCCCAAGACCGTGGCAAAGTTCCAGAGGCTGTTGTCTTGTCAGGTGTCATAGTGTAGGTGCCCTGTGAAAGAATTCCAAAGAAATCTCTAAGCTGCCTTGCAGAAGAGATATTAAGCACCCCTGTGCCTTGAGCCATGCCCGTCACAGCCTGGCAGCCCTGATTAATGCTCCCGTGGTAAGATACCGTGCGCCGAGTGCTTCCTCTGCACCTGACTCTGTGCTTGGCGCTTTTCCAGTGCTCTCGCCTGTCCGCTCACATAGCCGGCAAGGAGAGCTCTGTCTTCATTGGACAAGTAAATGAATTCAGGCCCGAGGAAGTAAAGGGCAGCCAAGCTGGACAGAGCTGAGATTTATACTCGGGCTGACTCCTTTTGCTAAACTTTGTTCCAGCTCAGCAAGGGTGGGACTGGCATTGATTAGTGCCCCAAATAGTGCTGGGCAGAAGGCAGTGCAGTCTACACCTCCAATAATAATTATAATAATAATAATAATAGCTACCTTTAACAAACTCTTGCTATCTGTCTGACCCTGTGTTTTACCAGTTCTGTAGCATTAATTTTCATAGCGACCCGAAGGTACCGGCGCCAGTGTCACCCCCATGTTAGGAAGCCAGGGCTCTGAGAACCCCAGTAGGCCGAGCCCAGGCCA
Source organism: Suricata suricatta (assembly GCF_006229205.1). Taxonomy (NCBI): domain Eukaryota; kingdom Metazoa; phylum Chordata; class Mammalia; order Carnivora; family Herpestidae; genus Suricata; species Suricata suricatta. Next base: position 46,829,115 of record NC_043714.1, read on the forward strand.
CAGCTGAGGACTCAGACCCAGGCTGTGTGGCTGGGAGGCCCCTGCTCTGAACCGCTGTGCTCCATCTTCCTGTCAGGTAGGTTCCCAACTGTCCTCAGCAGAGCTGCTCAAGTCTGCGATGTCCCCACGGCAGGCGGGAGAGCTTGAAACGGGCAGGAGAAGGACAAGGCATATGGGGAAGGCCAGCTTGCATGTCAGCCCCACCATCGGTCCCTGTTAGTTTGATCGGGGTCCAGCAGCGACAGCATGTGCCGGACACCGGGAGGTGTGCTCACATTCACCGCAGTGTTTATCTCTCAGAACAACTTTATTGAGTAGGTGTGATTATCTCCACTTCACACACGCAGAAGGGAAGGCTACCCAGATTAAGTGACCCTCCTGTGATCACACAGCTCATAAATTGCAAAGTCTAGGTGGTGATCCTGGCTGTAGGCTCCTTGGTATCTCCATTATAAAGGGCAATTGCTGTCTTTCTTGCCCTCTGGTATGGTCTCACCGTCTGGTATGGACACAGTTCTGGTCAGAAGTCCACTGGGAGCTTCTAGGAGGGTTTTTGTTCTTTCTGATTAAAACAAGTTTGCTATTACTTCACCTTTTCCTGCCTTCTGTTTGGTATAATAAGGCCATGTGTCCTAACACTGGCCATCTTGCAGCCTTGTTGGAAAGACCAAGATCAGCTGACCCTGACATCACTGAGCCCTGGGCCAATATGACTAAAGACTTCTCGGTATGTGTAACAAATACACCCCTTTGTGTTGAAGCCCCTCCCTGTAAATCTGATTTTCTGTCACTTGCAGCTCAGCACACTCTTGCCTGACACAGGTCCTCAGCAGTGAGAAGGAAGCAGGAGCCTGGTGATGCCTGATCACGTTGCATCTACGGACTAGTAACTATGGAGATATAAATTCGTGCACTTACCTGGAATGGAGCTCTGCTCTCAGATAGAATGATGAAGTTCAGGAATGACTAGACTCATGTGAATATGGTGTGTTGTTCCCCCAAACTGAAATGTGCGAAGGGCAGATCACTAGGCAAGCACAGAATGTGAACTAAAATTGGCAGACCTTCAGAGAACAGAGTCCTCAAGGCCTGTGGTTCCCCTCCGTGACCCCTCTAACGCCCATTGAACACCGGTGGAAATATTCCGGTGGGGGGGGAGAGCAGCTGAGGTAGTGGAAGTCAAAGTTGGAGGCCCCAAGAGACACTTCCCAGGGAATGCCAAGAAATGTGGGGGGTACCATGACCCTGCTCTACGTGCCCTCGCACAAGCACACACTCTCTCCCTCTTCAGTTTTTGGGTGTATCGTCACCAAGTTAACGTGGGAGCTAAGAGTTCAGAGTGCCTGGGTTCAAATCTGTTATGAACACAATTCGAATCATGAGACTTGCTCTCTCTAAGGACACTGGTTAAGTTACTTAAACTCTCAATGCCTCTACTTCTTCATCTACAAAATGGGCTAGCAATGGTTCATTCATAGCATTGTTACAAGGCTTAAATTAGATAAGCCATGTTATATGCATAACTCCGGACCTGGTGTACGGTATATAATTGATAATGTTAGTTATTGTTAGTCTTCAGTGAGAGCAGGTGCCTGTTCATGGAGCTTTTCTTGACCTTTTGTCACAGAGGAGGCCATCTTGTCTCTAACCCACTACTCTCACAGAAGGCCTGCTATTATGCTCTTACATTGTTAACTCCCCTTGAGGTTAGAGAAGCGAGTGGCTGGGTCAGGAAAAGACAGGATGTACATTGGCCAACATGCCAGTTGAAGGACCTGGCCAGTGGCCTTGAATTTGGCAGCGCTAGTCTTTTTCTCCAATAGGGCAAACTCCCATGGGTCAGGTCAAGACAAGAGTAAGGGTGCAGAGAGAGAGACGGACCTATAAGATAGGAACAGACGTAAGCTGGATAACCTCTGGGAGTCCCTTTTGGCCTTATGATTTGGCATAAATAAATGATTGGCATAAAGCTGAATGCCATAAATTCAGCTCTTAGTAAGATAGCATAGACTCCCCTCACTCCCATCCACACACATCTAAGCCTGGGAAGTCTTCCTATTAGCCGAGAGAACAAAACATAAATCTCCCTCTGGACGCAAGTACTGGGCACACACCACACTCTGCAGTCTCCCCCGTTTCCAGAAAGGGTTGATGGATCCTTCCCCTCACATTTATTTCAGCCATTAACGTGGCACAGTAGAATTTCAACAAGACAGAAATAGAAGACAGAAAGGTTGATCCTGTCAAAAGCTCTTAATATAATTATGAGAGTCCAACCTCTGCATGCACCCCACCCCCACCCCAGGAATAATTAGGCTGCAAGTCGCTGGGAGCTGAAGCGGGGTGGAGGAGGGAGGGACAGCAGGCTGAGAACACCGTGATTAGCGCAATGGCTGCTGCTGCTCTGCAGGAAGACGCTAGAAAGCTGCAGCCTTGAGGGCGCTGCGAATTCTGCAGGTTCAGAAAAGCCTGGTTAGAGCTTAGATAGTCCAGGGCAGCAATTAGTGGCTCTACTAGTTTCAGTGACGCCTAATGGCTGCTCCCACCCCCACCCTGAGCGCTTCGTGTGCACAGACCCTTTGCTGAAGGTTAGTTAAGGAGAAATACACCCTTGTCACCCTCCCACCCACAGGGACTGCCGAAGGTGGCTGAGAACATCTTGGCCATGGCACCAGGGTTTGGGACCGAAGGGAACTTCCCTGGAAGGCCCAGCCTGGTACATCCAAGCTACTGGTGGGAAAGCAGAATCCCTTTTCCTTTGGACACTTGCTTTATGGTTAGGGTTTAATTTTCTCTTTGAAAGGCAGTCTGTGGACTGAAAACAAGTCAGCCCCCGAAGTCCATTCGCGTTGTCTCCTCTCCAACTTGATTTCCGTTCTAATGTTTATGTAGTTCCTACCTTGGCCTTAGGCATTAGCTATTCTAATTCTGCTGTGCTTCTCCCCAGGGCTTGCTGCTTTGTCAGGGGCCTGTGCCGCTCCGTTTCAGGGGTTGGAACAGAATTACAGAGCTCAGGTGTCAAAGGAGAGGACTCAGGAGTACTGACACCCTAGAAATGAGCTCTCCATGGCTTCATCTCTTCTCCCTTGGCCCCAGAAGAAGGCAGCCCTTTAGATCTGCTGGTTGCCACCTGGGCTCTGGAGCATCCTTTCTACACTGGGGGCCAAGCGACAGAGCCCTGCGCTCTGTACAAGAAATAGACACTGGTCCCTGAAACCTGCTCCTTTGTGATTCTGTGCCCAACTTCTGTCAACAGCAGGGCTGACACCTCAGTTTAGCCTTTTTGAAAGCTCTCTTTAGAGTTGAGCCAAACCCGAGATCTTGGGTTTGGGCCTTGGAACTGCCGCTTACAGGCTATGTGACCTTGGGCAATTTCTTCAACCTCTCTGTGCCTTGGTTTCCTTATCTGTAAAATTGGGTACCAGCAGTACAGGGCCATTGTCAGCATGAAATGAGTTAATAGATAGTCATTGCCTGGAAGAATGCAGGGTACACAGTCAGCATCAGACAGTGATGGCTTGCCAGTCAGAGTGGCTAAAATGAACAAATCAAGAAACTATAGATGCTGGTGAGGGTGTGGAGAAACAGGCACCCTCCCACACTGTTGGTGGGAATGTAAACTGGTGCAGCTGCTCTGGAAAACAGTGTGGAGGTTCCTCAAAAAATTAACAATAGAACTCCCCTATGACACAGCAATAGCACTGCTAGGGATTTACCCAAGGGATACAGAAGTGCTGACACATAGGAGCATATGTACCCCAATATGTCAACAATAGCCAAAACATGGAAAGAGCCTAAATGTCCATCACCTGATGAGTGGATCAAGAAGATGTGGTATATATATACAATGGAGTACTATATGGCAATGAGAAAGATGACATATGGCCATTTGTAGGAAAGTGGATGGACCTTGAGGGTGTCATGCTAAGCGAAATAAGTCAGGCAGAGAAGGACAGATACCATATGTTTGCACTCATAGGTCTAATAGGAGAAACTTAACGGAGGACCAGGGGGAGGGGAAGGGGGAAAGAGAGTTGGGGAGAGAGAGGGACGCAAAACATGAGACTACTGAATACTGAAAACAAAGTGAGGGTTGAAGGGGGAGGGGGAGAGGGAAGGAGGATGGTGGCAATGGAGGAGGAGGGCACTTGTGGGGAAGAGCACTGGGTGTTGTATGGAAACCAATTTGACAATAAACTATTTAAAAAAAAAGAAAGTGATGGCTGTACTCTTTATTTCTGTGATTAGTTAGTTCCTCCTACTTAGGCATGGATGCAGACAGTGGAGCTGCAGTTCCCAGCGTGACCAGAAGGGTGCGCCCTGCATCTCAGTGGCACAGTGTGTGGAGCTGCGTGCGGGCCGTCACTGCCTGGTCCACCAGGTGCTGACTGCCTGGAACCCACCTATTGGGTTCTGTCGGACCAATACGTGCTTCCATCTCTTCCATCTCTCTCCCTCCTGCCTGGAATATGCCTTGTTTGAGGAGGGCAGACAGGCAGGAAGGAAATCCTGGGAATTCTGAATCTCATCCCCAGAGGGATTCAGCCACTAGCAAGTGGCATTGCAGGGAATCTCACCCACACTGGTTTGACTCCCAAGGACACGCTTGCTTTTAAGGCCCTGTGAGGTGATGGCGCTTTTGCCAGGGGCCGCTCTGTGCCATTCCAGGCTGTGCAGTGGTGAGTGGAATGGATGATTCCACCAACAAATCTCTGAAAACAGAAGTGAGGCTGTTTTATAACCACCAAAGGTTGGAGATGTTCCAGAAAGGAGAAGCTAGCCTACTTTAAAGGCTTCAGAGAAGGAAATTCCCAACCCTCTCCAGACATAGGACGAGCTGCCACCTTCAGGCCAAGTGTGGATGACAAGGCCTCTTCCTAAAATGCTCAGCCACCGGTTTGACCCTTGTAGGACTCAACACCTCCCACATCTGTGCCTCTGCCCACCGACCAGGGACCCTCGGGAGCAAACCACAACCTGTGCCCTGCTGACTACCTGGGTGGTCCTGCTTCTGGGCATGTGCGGAAAAAGACTCTGCCCCCCCCCCCCCATCCTTCTAGGTCCCAGGCCCAGAGCCACATAGCCAGCCATCTCTCAGAGCCCTCTGCGTTTTCCTAACTTGCTTTGTGGCACATTGCAGCTGCCCGAGGGAGTGGCTGCTCCACATGCGTAAGTACTGACTGGACGCTGGGGGCATTCCAGGGCTCGGGGCCCCACTTGGCCTCTGACAAGCTGGGCAGCGTCTGGTGAACCCTTGGAGTTTGGGTCTCTCCTGAAGGCCAGACTCGGGCTGTGGGGCGGACAGAACTCCATGTCTGCAACCTGCCACCCAAGCCCTCTTAGTGCCTTCCATGCCCCAGACTCTCGCATCAGAGAGGCCAAAGCCTTTGCCAGTGATTCTTCCTCTGTTCGGGCTCTGGATATGTCACCTGTTTTAGGCTGAATTTCCCTAGATGAGAGGCACCCCAGTGTTGTTCCTGGCAGACGAGGCAGCCCCAGGCTGATGTGAGGAGCTTCCAGTCTATGGTGGCAGTCACTTCCCCACCACGGTCTCCTTGGGTCCTGGCTTTCCTGCAATTCTTGCCTACTGGTCTCGGCAGATGTCGAGCTTGTGGGCCCCTATATTATTCCCTTGCCATTCTGGGGTTAAGAGATCCTTTTTCCTGAGACTTCTACAGAAGAAGGGGCGTAGTGAGGTGTCAAGGACAGAGACTAGCGTTGGGGCCAGATCTGGGCTCCAGAATGCGGGTGCTGTGTCACCCTGTACAAGAGATAGTCTCAGGATGCTCCCCCTCCCTGTAGGGAGAGTGGTGTCCCTGCCAACTGTCATTGTGTGAGCAAGTGATAACTCAAGGGTGCTCACCGTCCAGGACACTGCACGCACTCAGTCCTCCTCAGCTGCTTGCTGACTGGTTCACTGCTATGCCCCTGCCACCGGGGCTGCTGGCTGGCTGTGAGGCCCTGCTCAAAGATGCTGGGCTGGCCCAAGTCTGGGAAAGACGGGAGAAAGTCGCCTTGAACCTGGGCACTGCCTGAAAAGGAGGGCAGTGAACTTCAGGGCTCCCCTAACACAAGAGGGAGGCATTGAGGGTCATTTGAGAAAGTGAAGAGGAGGTAGTAAAAAACAAATGACCTGCATTTTTTGCCTTTTTTCCTGGAGGTGGCACATCCTCGGGCAAAGCCCCAATCCCGGAGTGTCCTGTCCACCCACCCTCTGTAGCCCACTCATGCCCCACTTCTCCATGGCCTTGCCCTTTGCAGGGGCAGCCGATTCTCCACGCTGGTCCACCCATCTGTTGGCAGACAGGTTCGGTCTGCTCAAGGCATTCTGGAGGTTCTAAGGATGGGGCATCCCATGGAAGAATGAGGCAGGACTGCCAGCTAGCGAGGGTCCTGGGCCTCCTCGGAATCCCACCGCAGCCCTCTCTGTGGTGCAGTTGACACCAGAAGAGAAAAGTGAGCAGATGGACAGAGAAGCCTGTGGCTGAAAGATCTGACTGTTGGCTACACGGATTTATCCTCTTGGATTCTGGAAGGTCTGCCGGCTGGAAGGGAGGCTGGTCCCACGGATGAGCCTGGTTCATGTGGTGTTCATCTGGCTGTGGGGCCCATGCTGTCACTTCCAGAAGGGACAAGACTCTGAGCTGGGCAGGCGTGCGGGGCAGCTGGGCAGGGGTGCAGTGGAGGCTGACCTGGCAGCATGTCCAGGCTCCTTCCTCGCTCCGGCATCACAAGTAAACTCGTGGAAGAGGTGTATTGGTGCATTCTCCGTGCTGCAGACATAGTATTTCAGGAAATTTCCCTGATATCTAAACTCCCCCACATGCTCTTTGATTTAATTATTCATAAGCACCATCAATAACTACTGATCTCCAAGGCAGTGAATGAAGCTGCCCAGGGCTCACCGAAGGAGGTGAATGGGCACTGGCTGCCCCAGCTAGAGACCCTTCTGGGCTGTCAGGCGCCACGTCCTCCATTAGTACTCAAAGCTCCACCCCCTCCCATCAGTCCTCTCTTGCCTTATCTTATCGATCCTTTTAATAGCAGGCAGGAGCAATTTATTAGCAATTTTCCAGAGTCTATGCCTCCTAGTGGAAACTTTTTTCGCCTTGAGAGCTGAAGTAATATTTCTCCTAAATCTGGCTCTCTTCAAGGCACTAAGTAAGGCCAGTGTGAGTGAGCCAGTGATGCCTACAGAGAAGGAACAATTAAATGAAGACATTTCTGTTTTTCCTTCTGCTTATTTGTAAATAATAATAATAGTTCAATGGTTTCAAGTGAATAACTAACTGTGTTGTGAGGCGGGCAGGGGGAGGACACCTACAGAGACCAGATGAAAAACAAGTCCTTTTTTATTTCCCTTTATAGAATGTGACTTTTTTAAAGCAAGGAAGAGAGGAGAGCAGGATGGCCCGCAGGTCGCACCCCTGCTGCCCAGCCACCCTGCCCTGAGCTTGTGACTCAGGCTTTTGGTGCCTCAGTTTTACCCACAACAGAACTAGGGGAAGAAGCCACTTCTCTGTCTGCTGACCCACAGTTGATTCATGACCCCTGTCCTCCTTGAGAATGAAGAACTTCAGGGAAAAGCACTGAGGGCTGGTGGGAGGCGCCTGGCAGGGAAGAAGAGTTTGCCCAGGCAGTCCTTCTGGCTTCTCAGTGGCTGGCCCGAGCCAGGAAGCCATTAGGGACTGGGCCAGGGCAGGCGTCTGGGGCTGTGTAAATTCAAAGTGTTTATCCTGTTGATGGCCAAGAGGAATAGAGGCCAAGATGAGACCAGGGACGGAGAAAGCTCCAGAGCAGATGAATGCTTCAGGCTTTTGGGCCAGACTTACAAAGTTGCCTCTGCTTTGGAGCCAGAACTTTCCCCAGGGGAGGGACTAGTGTCCCAAGGACTTTTACTGGCCCCAGGAGAGCCCTTGCTCCGCTCCTTGACCTGTCTCCCTGTGCGCCCCTCACCCACCTACCAGGTGGGCAGATCTCAGAGCTGATGTACACACCAGCTGCCCTCCCCCCATGGATGGTGTCAGCCCCGTGACAGTTTCCCCCTCTCCCTACCCACCCCTATTTGCAATAATAAAGGTCATTGAACTCAGAGCAAAATGGAGGCTCAGAAAGATACATGGCTTGTTCAAGACCACACAGTGAGTCAGTGGCTCTAAATGCAGATCGTGCTGCGTTATTATTTACTTACTAGTTTCCCACTATTTATATGATAGTCAATGATTGGCTTAATACTTATATAAATATATTCATAAAGTTCACATAGAACTGTAATATATTTATAAAATTATAAAATATACTAAGTTAGAATTTAATAGTTATTATTTTATTGTTATTGTAGGGGTGGTTATGTTATTTATTTTTTGAAGGGGCAAAGTGCATGCAATTCAACGTTCAAAATATACCAAAGGAATGCAGTAAAAACGTCCCCTCCTCAGCCTTTGTCCTGCAATCACCCACGCCCCTCCTCAAGGGCAACCACAGTTAATTAGTTTGTTGTGCAGCCTTTCAGAAACAACGATATAGATAAAATAATATACCTATAGAGACTTTTGCTCCTTTTTATACATATATCATTCTGCTTCTTATCTTTCTTTTCCAACTACTATTTTTTAGAGATCATCCCATTTAAGGATATAAAGAACTGCCTCATTTCTATTTATAGCCCCATGGTATGAAGACCCCATAGTAAATTATGTATTAATCTCAAGAGACATATTCTTTTCTTCTCTCATGTGTTATACATTTATTTTAAAAGTTCCATCTTCTCTCTAACTGAACTTTCCACTTTGAACCTGGATCTTCTGGTCTTGAATTTCCAGCTCTGGGGAGCAAGCTGGTTCTTGCTGGAGAATAACTGGAGATGGGGTGTGGACCCCAGGGCTGACCATACATGGACTGATGGTTGGCAGGGTCCCTGTCCCATCTCAGTCCGGCAGCATCACACTCTGGAATCCCTACCTTCTGCAGTGTAGACTCCCCAGCCCATCCCATGGGGTTGGGTTCATCACTGCCTCCCTCTGAGATTAAGAAACATTTCTGGGATTACCCCACTAGGTGCAGAGCCCATGTTCTTAGGACTCAGTAAGGTTCTAGATTATAAGTCTTACGAGTTGAGGGAGAAGATATTGGGAAATGCTGTAACTTTTGATGTCAGACTTTTCAGTAATGACGACTATGGTATAATAAAATTGTTAAAATAGGTTTTATATTTTAAAGCAGTTTTAGGCGCACAGCAAAATTGAATGGAAAGGTCAGAAAGTCTCCATATACCTCGTGCTTCCCACCCACGCACTGCCTCGCCCACTGTCAACATTCCCCAACAGAGTGGAAAATTTGTTACAACCAATGACCCTACAATGACACACAATCCCCAAAGTTTGTAGCTTACAGTAGGGCTCATTCTTGGGGAGGCACCTTCTGTGGGTTTGGACAAATGGATAATGAACTGTACCCACCAATGTAGGATCACACACGGCAGTTTCGCTGTCCTGGAAATCCTCTGTGCTCTGCCTGTTCAACTCCTGGCAACAACTGACCGTTTTACTGTCTCCATAGTCTTGCCTTTCTTAGAATGTTGTAATGATGTTGGAAACATCAGATTGGTTCCTTTCACTTAGTAATATGCACTTTCGGTTCTTGCATGTCTTTTCATGGTTTGATAGCTTATTTCTTCTCAGCACAAAATAACGTTCCATTGTCTGGGTGGGCCCCAGTTTATTTATGCATTCACTTACTGAAGGACATCTTGATTGCTTTCATGTTTTGACAATTATGAAAAGAGCTGCTATTACTATCTGCGTGCAGGTGTTTGTGTAGACATACGTTTTCAACCCCTTTGGGTAAACACTGAGGATACTGGTATCTCAGCTGCTGGATTTGATGGTAAGAATATGTTAGGTTTGTAAGAAACTGCCAAGCTGTCTTCCAAAGTGCATGTACCATTTTGCATCCCCACCAGCGATGGATGAGAGCTGGTATCATTGAAATGGCTCTAGAGGTCATCTGATTTTACCCTGCCATCTTGCAAATGAAAAAACTAAAGCACAGAGCAGTTAGGTGACTTGCTTGAGAAGACACAGTTTACCAGTCAATGGCAGAGATGTCTGTGATGACTAGAAAAAGAACTCTAGCATTTCCTATCCTGGCTGCTGGACATTGTGCCGTCAGGCAGCTGATGTGGCTGAGGAAGCAAATACCAGGCAGCCTCTTGATATGAGCTCAGGATATTTGTAGTAATCTTACCAATGACAGCTGTAACATGGTCATTACAGTCAGCTGCTGGTCCAAAATTTTAACAGATTCTGCTATTTTATCAAATAAATAACATAGTCTTTTGTAATGAATACTAACATAATGGAAGCATCCAGAAAGACATACAGGAATGCAGCTGTACCTCACCCCAATCACAACAGCTATCTGCCTGTACTAACATTCTTGTTTTACATATTTGAGTTCTCCACCAGATTGGGAATGCCTCGAAGGTAGAGATGGTGGCCCATTCTTTCTAGAGCCAGAGGGGCAGGCTTGGAATCTGGGACAGCATTTGTTCTCAACAAACATCGTTGGGCTGAGATTTGGAAGCATCAAAACAGAGCTCATTATTGTTCACAGAGTGTGAGGTGGCATCCTACCATTGCACATCTCAAAGATCTCGTATTTTCACTTCAGCGTCTCTTCAGGAGGTGGTACTCTTACACAGTGGTGTCACCTGCAGTTTGACAGGTCACTAGACTGCCCTGGTCCTGGCCGGAGCCTGGTGGGCCTGCAAGGCATGGAGGCAGTGAGGCTGAGAAGAGGGACCCGAGCAGGTCATGAAAGTCTCAAGAGTCCTGGGAAGGAGTTTGAATTGTGATCTGTTGCCATGGGGACCAAGTATGCCTGTTAAAAAGTGTCTTCTGCTGACCAGAGGAACAGAATAGGAAGTTCTGAAATAAATATAAGTCTCCCATGAATATTTTTATATGATGAAACTGACATTTCCTATTAGTAATTATGGATTGATTATTTAATAAATAATATTGGGCTAATTGGAGAGCTATTAGAAAGCAATAATAGGTCCCCTGGCAGACAGATTTATAACGCACCCCTTCTCACTCCCCACAGAAGTCCGTGTCTTAATCCCCACAACCTGTGAATGTGGTACTTTACAGGCTAACGCATGTGATCAGTTAGGATTTTGAGACTGGAAAATGAGCCTGGTTTACCCAAGTGGGACCAATGTAGTCACAAGGGTTATAGGAAGAAGCAGGAGGGTCAAATTCAGAGAGGGAGATGTGAGCATGGAAGCAGAGGTCAGAGTGGTGCAATGGCTGGCTTTGAAGATCAAGGGCACACTAGCCAAAGAACATGGGCAGCTGCAAAAACCAAGGGCACAGGTTCTTCCCTAGAGCATCTGGAAAGAAAAAGAACCCTGCTGACAGCTGGATTCCCTGTTAGACCCATTTTAGACTTCTGACCTCCAGAGCTGTAAGAGAATACATTTGTGTTCTTTTAAGCCACTGAGTTTGCAAGGTGTTACAGCATCAGAAGAAAATCCCCCTGGGGCGCCTAGGTGGCTGACTTCAACTCAGGTCATGCTCTCACTGCTTGTGAGTTCGAGCCCCGTGTCACGCTCTGTGCTGACAGCTCAGAGCTTGGAGCCTGTTGATTGAGAATTCTGTGACTCCCTAAAACCATGGAGATAATAAAAAGATCTGTGGTTGCTGTGGTTAGGGTGAGAGAGGGATCAACCGGTAGGCGCACAAGGATTTTTATATGGAGCTATTCTGCATGAGTGAATCGCCCCTATAATGGTGGGCACAAGTCATTACACATTTGTCCAAACCCAATGAATCTATGACAGCAAGAGTGATTTGTGATAGAAACTATGGACTTCAGGGGACTATGATGTCTCAATGCAGACTTGTTGTAACACATTTTCCATGCTGGTGTGCGATGTTGATAATGAGGGTGGCTGTGTTTGCTCGGGGACAGGGAGTATATGAGAAATCCGGGCACCTTCTTCACCTCAATTTTTCTGTGAACCTAAATCTGCTCTATAAGACACAGCTTACCAAAAGAAAAAGTACCTTGAACAATTGGTATATTTGTTATCTCTCCTATCAGGGGCCCTGCGGGTGGAGGTTGGGAGAAGGCTTGGTAAGGACGTGAATGCAAAACACTGGAAGACTTCCATATTGAGATAGCAGGAATGATCCAGATCTTTAATTGTAAAGGATATGACTTGGATGATCTCAGAGAAACACTTGGGAATATGACTCTGAGATTAAAAGGAGAGAGTTTCCAAGCAGAGACCACACAACAGGACTCATGGGACAAAAGTCTCTCATTGTTATTCAAAGTAGGAGAATCACCATCTCTAACGGGGTGGTCCAGAAAGACTACAGCCGGTTTTAAGGGACTAAAGGCTACCAACTGGACAAAATGACAACACTTGTCTATGCGGGGCCTTATGGTCTTACAAACACCCACTCCCTGTCTTGTTCTCCAGAGATTCCTGGGCTGAATGACTCAGAAGTCTAAAGTGAACCTATTTTCCATGCTTCCTGACTCATCAACACTAAAATTGCCTCTGGGGCAGATTCCAATGGCAGCAGAGAGAACAATTGGATGCTCCTGACCCTAGGATCTTACAGGAGCTTCAGCGGTGACTGACTGCTCCTTGTCCAGCACGTCGGGAGGAATGCTAGAGATCCCCGTGGTCCCCGGGCCCCGAAGTGGGAATCAGGAAGTTTGCTGCACACCAGGTCCTCTCAACCATCGCTGTTCTGAAGCTGTTTCTCTCAGGAGGACAGAGACTCTCAAATTGTCCAGTCCACTAATTGCAGACTTTCAAAGTCATTAAGAAACACTGGAGCTGATTCAGGTTAAAATTCCCAGCTGAGCGCAGCTTTCCCATCATCTGGGTCCCCTGGAAGCCCAGGAAAGAAATCTTGCAGCAACAGCTGAATGTCAGCATTCCAGCCCCTCAGCCTTAAGTGGTACCCATTTCTAGGCATCTCCAATGTCTGAATCCAATTGGCTGCTCTCATTCCAAGGCTTGGGCACCGCTGGGGGGCTCACTGCTTCCCCTTGATGGCTCTGGGGGGCTGGGGGCACATTGCTTTCCTTCTCCGCATGTTTCTTCAGGCAGCTGCTCCCAGATGTGCTCTCCACAAGCTGACGGCCCACCTCCCCCACCTTCTCTGAGAGCCGAAGGCCTCCTCTCCTCCTTCCCCAAGGGGATTGTGCCCATCCCCAGCTTTCCTTCTTTTGTCCTCATCTTACCTCCTCCTATCTTCATTCTCCTTTGTGAGGTTGATATGCTAAATTGTCTCTGTTCTCCAAAAACCAAAACCACTGCTTCTTAACTACTATCTACCTGCCCCTCATTCCACACCGACACTGCTACGAAGTAACCCTGGCTTGCCCCTCCTGTCCGTGCCTGTGGCTCACATCCAGCTCTCTAATGCCATGGCTCTTCCAACAGCACAGTGACCTCCTAATCACCGAAGTCTAGGGCCATTTCCTGGGCTTCATTCTTCTCCCCACCTTCATGATCTCCAGACTGCCTCTCGTTCTTCATTCCCTGACCCATCCCTCTCTAGGGGCCCCCAGCATTGCTTCTGGATCACCCACATCAGGCATCCACGCTGCAGTCCAGATCTTCTTATTTAAATGAAAGCATCTTGCCTCAATGGCCCTCTTCACTTTCAGGACTGCATTGGCTCCCTGACAAAGATATGATTCTGACAGGCTTATGTCCCTCATTTGTGACGGCTTGTCCCAACCTCCTTAACTACAGTCACATCCCGATTTTTGCAATGCTCTCATTTGTCTCCATGCACTTATTTGCACATGCCATTTTTCTTTTTTTCTGTCTGGAAGCCTCCCGACCCACCACCCTTCCCAAGGCTAAGACTTACTTCTTAACTTCGCTGGAGGCAGCTATGTCCCTGAAGCCTTCTCTGAATGTGTTCTGTGAGCTTGATGAATCAACAGAAGGCCTGGCCCTTGGAGTTTCCAGATGGTACTCTGTAGCCCCATCCGCAATAAACTTATCCCCTCATTCTGCTTTCTCTCTCTACACTGTCTCCCTCTGAAAATCCACTTGGCTTCACAGCTTCAACGTGCAACTCAATTAGACAGAAACGTTTTGGATGCTATGTTGCCAGCGCTCGCCTGGCCAGTTCGAAGCTCTCTATACCTCATGTCTTCTCCTAAATCCGGGACCACATTCCTGGCTGCTCACAGGATGGATATTTCCATACAGACATCTTTGTGGAATCATAAGTTTCTAGCCACATTCCTCCATGATCTTTGTGGTTCAGGTGGAAAATTTTGATCATCACTGATTCCTTTCCTTTCTCTCCGCTAGCTACCAATTCTGTCCATTCATTCTTTTCAGCCTAAACCAACCAACCAACCAACAGACAAACAAAACTCTCTGTTTTGTCTTTCCTTTCCATTATTCAGTTCTGGTTGTGATGGTTAATTTTCTGGATCAGTTTGGCTAGTGTCCAGATATTTGCTCTGCTGTTGATATGAGGACATTTTTTAGAAAAGATTAACATTTAAATGAGTAAATGTTGAGTAAAGTGAATTATCCTCTGTAAGGTGGGTGGGCCTCATCCAGTCAGTTGAAGGCCTTAAGAGAGAAAAAGGATGAGGTCCTCAAGGAAAGCAGGAATTCTGCCTCAATTTGCAACAGCACCTCTTCCTTGGGGCTCTCACCAGCTGGCTCACACTGCTGACTTTGTACTTGTCAGCCCCCATACTATGTGGGTCAATTCCTTAAAATAAATTTCTTTTTCTTTACACACACACGTTTCCTGTATTGGTTCCATTTCTTTGGCCAACCCTGACTAATACAGTGGTCCTACCTTCTAAATCAGGTCCCTGCCCCTGTACTCACTTCCCTCCAACCCACTCCAGGGATGCTCACTGATTTTTTTTTTTGTAATTTTTTTTCATTAATTTGCTTACAACATTTGCGGGATTCCTGTTTGTTCATGATGAATGGCTGTGTCTTCCAAATATCATACATTTGGGTATTTTTACCATGATATTTCACCAGAGTTTTCACTAACCCATCCATAGACGTGTTTAGTTTATATTTTTCTTTGTACCAACCCGTCTACATTTTGGTAGCCATCTTGAATTTTAAGATAAAAGCTTCTCCAGTTATATTATGGGTCTCAATCAAAAGGTGAAGAATAATTTTGAAGAAAGGTTTTGAGGTTTCCTTAATTCCCTCAAACCATACTACCTGATCCTCTTGGAGGCTAAATTTCCAAAATGGAGAGATTGAGAGGCGTTACACAGTCAGTTACACCTGTCTTGGGTCATCAGTGGAGAGATGGGTCCTTCATGCCCCTGGAACTGTGGATGGCAGGGGTGATGGTGAAGTTTGTCACCTTCCCCGTGCTTGGGCTGGGGTGGGGAGAATAAGAGTGAAGGGAGAAGAGCCCAGAGGGAGATGACCCTCCACATTTTCATAACTCACCGTCCTGTGTTTGAAAATGCCTTATTTCATTATTTGCTAGAATTGATTTCTGGAACATCTATTCTGAGGAAAATACTGGAAAGAAATATGGAGTTCCTTCGCATCTATAATCTCCCTTGTCAATATTATGACTTAGTCACTTTGTGGAGGAAATAAAGATGCTGATTCATGGTGATGTGACCCTCATGTTACTTTGGTTCCTTTTTTCCTGTTGTATATCAAAACTCAGAGTCCATGGGAAGGGTATTTTTGCACTCAGAGAAGAACCTGAGAGGAACCTGTAAGTAAACTTTTAGAATATTTTGTTCTTAGAATAGCTTAAAAAATTTTTTTAAATGTTTATTTATATTTGAGAGAGAAAGAGACAGAGTATGAGCAGGGGAGGGTCAGAAAGGGAGGGAGACAGCATCTGAAGCAGCCTCCAGGCTCTCAGCTGCCAGCACAGAGCCCAATGTGGGGTTTGAACTCACGAGCCATGAGATCATTAGCTGAGCCAAAGTTGGATGCTTCACTGACAGTGCCACTCAGGTGCCCCTGGAATTGCTTTTCTTTTTTTTCTAATTTTTAATGTTTGCTCATTTTTGAGAGAAAGAGAGACAGAGCGCAAGTAGGGGAGGGGCAGAGAGAGAAAGGGAGACACAGAAGCAGGCTCCAGGCTCAGAGCTGTCAGCACAGAACCCAACGTGGGGCTCGAACCCACAAACTGGGATCATGACCTGGAAGTCAGATGCTTAACCCAGGCACCCCTGGTGTTGCTTTTAATGAAAAAAAAAATAGTAAATTGGAATATACAATTGAGACCAGAGGATACTCTAAGCTCCCCCTCTACCCCACAGAGTTTATGTGGGTACGGAAACACCAAAAACGGTCTTTGTTAATGCTGGCCAGAGGGATCTGAGTACCCTCATCTCGGGAACTACCTCAGCATGATGACCCTCCTCCTGGGAGCAGCCTGGGTAAACTTGCTCATTCCCCAGGTTTTGCAGAATGGATCTGTGTTGGCAGCGCCTCTGGGTGGTGGTGAGGACCAGGGCTGACCCAGCCCTGGGGAAGGCCGCCAGGCTTCGCTGACAATGCCCTGCACGGTGACAGACTGAATTGTTCCCTGAATGCTCTCTGTTTACCCAGTAGCTTTCATTAATCTTTCCTTTCTTGTGTGAAAGTGGCTTTCAGGGAGGAAGGCGTTTGCTGGCTTTCCCAAAGCAAGAACGATGAAAAGGGACGAGGAATTCACTCCACGTCCAAAGGAGGCCTCTGTGCCTGCAGGAGTGAACTGGCAGTCTGAGAGAACAGAGTGTTCTCAAACAAACTGTATGTTTCCAAGAGTTTAGAAAGGCAGAAAGGGAGAAAGGAAGGAAGGAAGGAAGGAAGGAAGGAAGGAAGGAAGGAAGGAAGGAAAGAAGGAAGAAGGAAGGAAGGAAGGAGGAAGAAGGAAGAAGGAAGGAAGGAAGGAGGAAGAAAGAAGGAAGGAAGGAAGGAAGGAAAGAAGGAAGGAAGGAAAGAAGGAAGGAAGGAAGGAGGAAGAAGGAAGGAAGGAAGGAAGGAAGGAAGGAAGGAAGGAAGGAAGGAAGGAAGGAGGGAGGGAGGGAGGGAGGGAGGGAAGGAGGAAGGAAGGAAGGAAGGAGGGGTTGGTCAAGAAACCCTCAGTCTTCTTTGTCCCTCTCACAGGAGCAGGGCTGGAAAACCAGCCCCCCAGCCAGCTCGGCGGCCCTCCTGTGCCTTTCACTTCAGATGGTTGGGCTAGCAGGAACATTAGAACTCAACTTAGCCCAAGGGCGCTGT
Source organism: Suricata suricatta (assembly GCF_006229205.1). Lineage (NCBI taxonomy): Eukaryota > Metazoa > Chordata > Mammalia > Carnivora > Herpestidae > Suricata > Suricata suricatta. The sequence goes on from NC_043714.1 coordinate 46,846,384, forward strand.
GGTCCTGAGAAGCGAAGTGACCTACCCAAGGTCACATAGCTCGTCCTGGGTGGAAGCAGACGAGGCCACAGGTCTCCTATCTCCTTGCCCTATGCTCTTTTCCTCTTTTCCTATTCCACTATGACCTTTGGCCTTTGTCCCAATTTCCTTTCAAATGAGATTCCCATCCATCCTAAAGATCCTAAAGATCATGAGAGAGGTTGGTGGGTAGGAAGGTTTCCCCAGTGGGTTAGCAGAGCCCGCTGGAGGAGCACAGAAACACTAGAAGAATCATCAGTCTGGATTTCCTTCTCCCCAGGTGCCCACAGACAGCCTCTGGGTTTGTCGAGCATATCCCATTGGGGACCAGGGTCAGAATGAGCTGGTCTTGGGGTACCTGGGTGGCTTAGATAGTTAAGCACTGACTTCAGCTTGGGTCATGTTCTCACAGTTTGTGGGTTTGAGCCCAGCATCAGGCTCTGTGCTGACAGCTCAGAGTCTGGAGCCTGCTTTGGATTCTGTCTCCCTGCCTGTCTGCCCCTTCCCTGCTCATGCTCAGTTTCTCCCTGTTCCTCAAAAATAAACAAATGTTAAAAAAAAAAAAAAAAAAAAAAAGGGAATGAGCTGGTCTCACTTAATGGAAACTTGGGGATGTCAGACAAGGCGAGTGTCCACAAGTGGGGAAAGGGCGCAGCAGTAGGACAATTGCCTAGACCTTGATCTGCAGCTCTTTCCACGAGGAAGCCACCTTACCACCTGGATTTTTCCTGCACTTGCCCTGAGGTATTATTCTGTTGGTCAGCCCCAGAGTGGCACTGGTGATATGCGTCTCCACTGCCCCCCAAGCTAGCAAGCTCCTAGGATACACCATTTCTTTGGTGGCTCTAGTCATTAGGTCATGGCTGCGTTTGTCCTGGCTCCTGCCTGGGCTTTGCATGTGCAGCAAGGACGCGGTACAGCTCCAGAGGTGATCTGTGCTCCAAGAGCGGTGCTCAGGAACCTTGGCCCCCTTGACTCCTTCACAGAGTGGATGAGCAGGGCTCCGAGGTGGGGGCTGGGGGCCTGTGTTGCTGCCTCTGACATTTGACACCCCCTGGGGCCACTGTGTATGCACCTCACAGCCCGCGCTTGCTGCGCAGGGGTGATGAAGCCTGGCCGCTTCTGTTTCCATGGCAACAGCTCAGCTCTGCTGGAAAGTAAAGAAGTGTGGGCTCAGGCTGGCTACACAAGTTGCCTGGGCTGCCGGGCTCTCGGCTTGGACCCGGGGCTCCTCACAACCAGCCCCGTCTCCTTCCTTGCCCCCTCCCAGCCAGTCCCCCCCAAAACTGCTTTAAAGAGAGACAGGGCCTCAGTGATGCTCTCCTGTGGACCCCAGCTGTGGTTCTTCCTGCCCAGGGTGAGGCGCAAACTCTAGTTTAGGGATGAAGGCAAGAAAGTGGCCATTGCTCTGAGGATATTGCTGTTGGTAAAAGCAAGACGCAGGTACTCTCTCCCGGGGAGACAAGGATGTTGAGTCAGGCAATAAGCATTATCAATAATGGAAGCAAAACAAAGAGAATTTGCAGGTTAAAAGGATCAGGTTAGCCATTTAGCAGCTCCCAGTGGAAGCGATGAAGAGAGGGAGGGAGGGATCCGTCCAGTAAGCACAAAGGGAAGGGAATAGAGTTAGAGATCTTTGGGGGGAAGAATTATTCCCAAGGTATAGAGAAAAGCCTTAATGCATGAGACTGGAAACTGGCCTACAGCAAGATTTTAAAATGTCCCAGGGGATAAAACAAAGGAGAGGAAAAAGAATAACATAAGGAAGGAGGCAGAGCAGAGAGGAAGGAGCAGTAAGAATTCCCCAAAGACTAAGATTTGCAAACTGACATGCAGTGGCCAAAAAGCAGCTAGAGTATTTAAAAAGTTATATATATATATAAATATATGTTAGGAGATGTCACCTCCAAGAGTCTAGATTTCTGGCTTCTTTTGAAAAAAAAAAAAAAGCAGAAAATTCAACCACACTGGGACTCCATACAGGTTTGAAAAAAATCTGTTGGGATGGAGGCTACTGTTCCTATAACTTAAACTGGGGCCTGGGCTCTCTAGGCCCCCAAGACCCACTGCCTATCGCTCCCTACCCCTCACCCCAAGAAGTGTCTGTACCTCCTGATTTCCTTTACTCTTTACAGAGCTTGTCTGACGCTTGCAGGTATTTGCAATGCTGGGTGCTGCCCACGCTGTCCTGATTTTCCAGCACAGGACAGCCCGACCCTGCACCCCGACCCTGCACCCCGCCCCCCACAACAAGAGTGTGGCACCAGCACCTAATACACCTCTCAGCTCCCTGGCCCTGGGAGAAAATGAGAGCCCTGTGGCCTTGACCTCAGACTGGGATGGGCTTGACACCCTGTGGGCTGGTTTAAGGGATGAGTAAGTCTGAGCCTAATGCTGGCTGGAACAGTATTTAAGGAAAACATGGAGCAGGGCCTCCCTGAGCAAAAGTGTCAGCCCAGAGATAAGTGGTCCACAGTCAGCTCTGGGGGTCTGCCTGGGCTGTGCTGGCAGAGGAGGTGGGGGACCCCCGGTGCAGAAGCCAGGGCAAGGAGAGCCGACGCCAGCGTTGTTACATCCGCGTTTCTGCATGCATGCATGACTGGAGTTCTGGGAATATAGTTCAAATACATTTAGAAGCTGTTCTTTCAAGATCAGAGAGTCTAGGAAGCTGCCCATCTTGAACCCTCAGTGGCAATTCATGTGGGTCAGAGTTCCAGCTCTTGCACGTATCAGCTGTGTGACCTTGTACAAGTTATTTAACCTCTCTGAACCTCAGTTCTCTTATCTAAAACATATAGCTATAATAATATTTATAATATCTAGAGCTGTGAGGATTAGATATAATGTACAGCAGATGCAAAAACAGTGACCAGGCACTTGGTGAACAAACTGGGAGGCATTACCTATTATTGCTATTATTTTGCTAAGTCTGGGAGGCACAGGTTTTCCACTTTTCTATTTATGTATGTTGTGGTGCCTGAAGGCAAATTTGGGATGTGGGAAATTTTTAACTCCATTTACTCAGGGACTCTGGTAAGGATTTTGAAACAGCGTTCACAAAGAGTCAGAAGTGAGATGCCGATGTGATGGGAAAAGTGTGGAACTGGGCCCCCCCCCCCAGCTTTGCCTCCATTGCCAGGACAGCCTGGCCTCTTTGGATGGTGTGTCCTCATCTGTGGAAATCAACTGGCTCGGTGTCAATCATCTAGAGCTGTGCCCTTCAATACAGTGACACCAGTCACATGTGACTATTTAAATTTGAATTATTAAAATTAACTAAAGTTAAAATTCAACTCCTCAGTCACACTGGCTCTATTTCAAGTGCTCAGTCATCACGTACGGCTAGTGCTGACAGTGTTGGGCAGCACAGAGACAGAGTGCCTCCCTCATCCCAGAAAGTTCCATCAGACCGGGCTGAACTCAGAGCTTATTGCCCAGTGCCTGTCCTCAGATAAGCAGCATCAGTCACCTGGGAACTTGACAGAAAGGCAAAATCTCAGGTGCCACTTCAGACCTTTAGAATCAAAATCTGCATTTTAACAAGGGTCCCCCAGGGATCACATACTCAAGTTTAAGATGCCCTGATCTGTAAGATTCCTTTTGGCTCTAAAGTCTATGGGAAAGAAAGAAGTAACTGGCTTCTCCAAGTCCCGAATCACAGATTTGCCTCAAAGGAAAGAATTGGGGCCATCTGAAGAAAGGTCAGCAGGACAATGACATCTCTGCCCAAGAGGAAGGAATGGCAGTCATCTAAGGGAGCCATGGAGGGGCGCCTGGGTGGCTCAGTCAGTTAAGCGTCTGGCTTCGGCTCAGGTCATGATCTCACGGTTCGTGGGTTTGAGCCCCACGTCCTGTTCTGTGCTGACAGCTCAGAGCCTGGAGCCTACCTTGGATTCTGTGGCTCCCTCTCTCTCTCTGACCCTCCCCTGCTCGCACTGTCTCTCTCTGTCTCTCAAAAATAAATAAAAAACATAAAAAAATTTAAGAGAAAAAAGGAGCCATGGAAAGATCAGCGCGGTGAAGGCAGTGCAATCCAGCTCCTGTCGCTACGCCTCCCTTGAACTTGGAGCATTCAGTTGTTGCTGGAAGACCTTCAGAAAATAGATGTTCTCAATTTTTTTTTCTAGCTGCAAAAAAAAAAACAAGAAATGGGCAGCATTTCCTGGACACTTTCTGTCCTGGCCATCTTAAGGGGCTTGCTAAAACTCCCCTCATCCAACCACACCAGGAAGGGTCTCAGGCAGAATTGACATTCAGCTAGGAAAGAGGAGAAACAGACTGGAGAAGAAATCAAGGCCACATTGCACAGTGACAAGACACCAGCTTCTGGACATGTGGTCCCAAGCCCAGATCTGTGGCTTAAACCATAAAACAAGAGAGGGTGCACACAGTCCTCTCACTGCGGAAAGTTTCAGTGTCTTTTAGTGACGTGCTGTTTTCAGTACAAAAGCAAGGACGATAATATTAGATCTGTTGCTCATTAAGAAACCATGTGCCTCTTACAAGACCAAATTACAGTTGTATATCTTTCTTAATTGATACTAGTTTTTATTGCTCAATGTGAAACTTTTAATGTGTCCATAAATCTATTTCTTACTTTCAGAGAAATATCTGTATTAGGAACACACTGTGCAAGAATGAAGACAAGAGAAGGGAAATATGAATCCAAAACACACAGTATTAATTTTTTAGGAAGCAAGCAAAAGGGTGCCTTGCAAAGCATATTAGGGAAAAAAAACAGCTGGGATTTCTGATTTGCGGGAGAGAAAAATCTGCTGAATTGGGACACAGCCTGACAAGGCCAACTATCCTCTGCAGGGGAAGATGAACAGGTAGAAATGGGTTTGTGATATACAGGTCAGCTCTTAAAGAGTCACCAGCGGAATGTGTCATGCGCTTGCAGCAGAGACACACTGAGCGGAGTGTCCAGTCACACAAGCTCCAGTCATGGGATCCGGCCACGGTGCAGGGTGCAGGAAGCGGACCCGGAGGCCGGGAGAGCCGGTCCGGATCCCACCACCGCCCCTCCGTGTGACTGCTGTCAGATTTCAGCGAGCACTCTGAGCCTCGGCCTCGGTGGGAAATGCAAAGAGCATCTGTCTTCAGGGTCTTCGGGGAGATGGAGAGAGATGTTCTGCACGAAGTGAACAGAATAGGCAGTTTAGTCCTTTAGGTGGATCATTTAGTCAAATAAAGGTTTGAGGTCAAATGCAAAGCTATGACAAGGAAGGTGAATGGGGACATGGCTGGGAGGAGTGGGAGCACTCCCGACCTGCTCTGAGGCCTGGCATCCTGCCCACCTGCTCACCGCTGACCGCAGCTGTCCTCCCTTCCAGGCCACTAGGCGGCCGACTAGGGAAGGTTCAAGGGCACAGGAGCCCTTTGGTGATTTCCAGGGTTCAAACCAGAGTGGGAGGGGGGTCAGCACGTGGGAGCACTGCCACCCTCCAAGCCAGCCTCCAAATCTGAAAGGAGGCAGGCACGCAGGATAAAAGAGCTCTGTCCTTTTGCTGGTCCCCGTTCTAACGGCTATCCAATTCTCCTCTGCATAGAGTGAGAAAACCATATCATGTGGGATTCTGAATTTCTAAGAAGCCCAGTCCCACATGGGAATCACCCTTCTTCAACCCTCAATGTCTCTCCAGATCTCTCTTCTGGGCCAAGCATTTCCCTTTACATGATGGGAGCTGTGTGCCCTCTGCATTATTGTAGGAGAAACATCCACAGGTTGCTTCTAACTTGCTTCTTTCTCCATCTCATTTCCACCCTTCATCAACCTCATTCAGCCTGAGCACAAAGAGAATCGTTCCTTCACCTTGAATTGCTCAGCTCATGCCCACTAGCCAGTGCCTGGACACCTCTCACACACTGAGTATGATTCCCTGACTCAAACATTGCCCAGCTCTTCCAGAAATCCAGCCCCTGCATGCCTGATGTGAGAAGGGATGTACTTGACAGTGTTATTTTTTAAGTTTACTTATTTATTTTTGAGAGAGAGAGAAAGAGAGAGAGAGAGAGAGCACATGCATGCATGCATAAATTGGAGAGAGGTGGTGGGGAGGGGGAGAGAGAGAGAGGGAAACAAAGAGAGATGGAGAGAGAGAGAGAGAGAGAGAAAGAGAGGGAGAGAGAGAGAATTCCAAGCAGGCCCCACACCATCAGTTGCAGAGCAGAATTCGGGGTTCAGTCTCATGACCATCAGATCATGACCTGAGCCAAAATCAAGAGTTAGACGCTTAACTGAGCCACCCAGGCACCTTTATTTGACAGTGTTTAAAAACTGATCAACGTCTTCATTAAAATCCCATGCATATGGTATAGAGCTCTCTTTAGATACTTTCATGCCACTCAAGAGAGAAACATCTCAAATTGATTTTATAGCATTCCAAATGAACCCAAGATTGTCTGAGTTCATCCCAGACCTAAAGATGCTTGACTGACAGGGAGGTAGCAACTTCATAGCACTTTCATTTTAATTATGCCAGATGTGGGAATAAAGAAAGGTGATTAATTCAGTGGCAAAATATTCTTATTTTCCTTGCGAGATTCTCAGGGAACCACTCACAGAGGGTAAGGCGGGTGGAGGGTGTGGGTAAGACACAATCGTTACAGAGCAGAGAGACAATGGCTCCGGTCCAGTGCCACATTTAAGTTTGGGTGCCCTTGGTATGCTTTCTGGTCTGCAAAATCAGTGCAGAAGAAAATGGATGACTATCAAAAAGTGATCTTACATAATGCAATGTATTGAAATTTCAGCCTATTCATCAGTCTAGGGTTGTTTATTTCAACATTAAGATACAGCATTGTTTTTATCCATTAAAGATCAGTGCCTAATAAAGCAGCATAGAATACAGCGACTTAAAATAAACAAGCATTTATTACTACTAAGGTAGCTGTGGTCAGCTGGTGGGCTGGCTGGTGACTGGCTGGTCTAGGATGACCCCCCTTCAGGGGTCTGGCAGTTGACTGGCTATTGGCTGGCTATTTGGTTACAGCCCAACCTGGTGGGATAGGCTGATTCACATCCCCCCACATCCAAGATGTCCATGTTCTAAGGCCCAGAACTTGTTACTATGTTATTTTACATAGTGATAGGCTCTCTACATATGGGGTTAAGTTAAGGACCTTGAGATGGGGAGATTGTCCTGGATTATCTGGGTGGGCCTAATATAATCACAGGGATCCTTATAAAGGGGAGGCAAGAGGATCAGGGTCCCAAAAGATATAAGGATGGCAGCGGAGGTCTGAGAGGAAAGAAGGTGCAGCATTGCTGGCTCTGAGACGGAGGAGAGTCCAAGAGCTTCCAGAAGCTGGAAAAAGTGAAGAAATGGATTCTCCCCTGGAGTTTCCAGAAGGAATACAGCTCTCTGGACTCATTTTAGACTTCTGGCTTCCTAAACTGTAAGAGAAGAAAGATGTGTTTCTACAAAGCACTAGGCTTGTGGCAATTTGCTACTGCAGACTAACACACCTGGACTTGTGAAAAATTCGGTAGTAGGGATCCAAGGGAGAAAGAGTGAATCATAGACTCAGGACTGGCACACTGTCACCTCTGCTGCATTTACCGGTCAATGACATCACAAAGCCACTCCAAATTCAAGGGTTGGGGAAACAGACCCACCTCTTATTGGGTTCTGTTATCCCCCACCTCTTGATGGGAGAAGCTGTGAAGTCACTTTTAAAGGGATGTGGAGGGGTGCCTGGGTGGCTCTTTTGGTTAAACATCTGACTCTTGATCTCAGCTCAGGTCTTGATCTCAGGGTCAAAAGTTCTTTTAAATATATTTTTTTAATGTTTTATTTATTTTTTGAGACAGAGACAGAGCATGAGAGGGGGAGGGGCAGAGAGACAAAAAGACACAGAATCTGAAACAGGCTCCAGGCTCTGAGCTGTCAGCACAGAGCCCGAAGCGGGGCTTGAACCCACAAATGTGAGATCATGACCTGAGCTGAAGTTGGAGGCTTAACCGACTGAGCCACCCAGGCACCCCTTAGTGTCAAAAGTTCAAACCCCATGTTGGGCTCTGTGTTGGGCTCTGCACTGGGCGTGAAGCCTGCTTTAAAAAGGGTGTGTGTGGAGATGGAGATGGGTAAAGAATTACAGCTATTTTTTTCCAACCAATCTACGATCATGTCCTTTACAAAGTGACGGAAGACATTCGTTTGCAGAGTCTGACTCTGTTTTCTTTCTAATTTCCAGGGACACAAGGAGCATGGGTGTCTTTACGTCAGGCACTGATATCTTCCTAAGTCTTTGGGGGATGTATGTATCTCCAAAAGGCCCTGGATGGATGGACTTTATCCAACATTTGGGAATTTGCTGTCTGGTTGCTTTCATCTCAGTGGGCCTCCTATCTATGGCCTTTTCCGGGTTTCTGTCCTCATTCATAGCCTTCAGCTCCTCGTGGTTAATCACCTGTGCTCTGCTCTGCTGCTCCAAGCATGCACGGTGTTTCATTCTCCTCTTCTTCCTCTCCTGTGGCCTGCGGGAGGGCAGGAATGCTTTGATTACCGCTGGCACCGGGATAGTAATCTTTGGACACGTGGAAAATATTTTTCATAACTTTAAAGGTCTCCTGGACAGCATGACTTGCAACGTAAGAGCCAAGAGCTTTTCCATACATTTTCCACTTTTGAAAAAATATATTGAAGCCCTTCAGTGGATTTATGGCCTTGCCACTCATCTGAGTCTATTTGATGACCTTATTTCTTGGAACCAGACTCTGGCAGTCTCTCTTCACAGTCCCAGCCAAGCCCTGGAGGCACAGCTAAATGACACCAAAGGCCAAGTCCTGGGTGTCTTGTACCAGATGGTGACAGCGACCGAGGTACTGTCTTCCCTGGGGCGGCAGCTCCTTGCCCTAGCAGGGCTTTTGCTGGTGCTACTTGGCACTGGCCTCTTCATGAAGCGATTCTTGGACCCCTGTGGTTGGAAGTTTGAAAATATCTTCATCACCAAACAATTTGTTCAGTTCGATGAAATGGAGAGGCAGCTACAGAGGCCCTGTGTCCTCCCACTGAATAAGAAGGAAAGGAGGAAATATGTCGTCATCCCATCTTTCCGGCTGTCTCCTAAAGACAGGAAGAACCTGGGGCTGTTTTGCCTCCCCATTCTTACCCACTTCTACATCTGGGTGCTCTTTGCAGCCATAGATTATCTTCTGTATCAACTCATTTTCTCAGTGGGCAAACATTTCCAAGGCTTGCCGGGGCTCGAGGTCCACTTGAAACTGCACCGAGAGGTAGGTGCTCACACACGCTTCTTGCAGTGTGTCCTGGCTATCTGCTGACTTGTCTTGAAAAAAGTCATGGGGGTGCCTGGGTGGCTCAGTTGGTTAAGTGGCTGACTTCATATCAGGTCATGATCTCACGGTTCGTGGGTTTGAGCCCTGCGTTGGGCTCTGTGCTGACAGCTTAGAGCCTGGAGCCTGTCTTCCGATTCTGTGTCTCCCTCTCTCTCTGACTGTCCCCAGCTCATGCTCTGTGTCTCTCTCTCTCTCAAAAATAAATAAATGTTAAAAAGTTTTTTTAATTAAAAAAAGTAGAAAAAAATCATGAACCTCCCAGAGCAAGGCACTGTCTCATTCACCTTAGTATTCCCATGATGGCGTAGTGTCTGGCATGTAGAAGGAGCCCAACAATTGTGGGTTAAGTTGACTTGAAGTCCTGTCGTTAGAGTATGATCTCATCCTGAAAATCTTTGGTCACCATTTTTGTGACTGCTCTAACAAATTAACCCAAACTGGGTGGTTTGAAAGAACAAAAACTTTTTCTTATAATTTTGGGGGTACCAAGTTCAAAATCAGTATCACTTGAGCTGGAATTAAGTGTTAGCAGGACCACAATCACTTCAGATTCCAGGGAAGAATCTACTCATTGCTTCTTTCAGCTTCTGGTGGCTTGTTGGCTTCTCTTGGCTGTGGCTGCATCCCTCCGTCTTCATTTCTGTCTTCACATTGTCTTCTCCTACGTAAACTCTCTCTCTGCTTCCCTCTTAAAGGATGAATGTGATTGTGCTAAGGCTTACCGGGAGAATCAGGGTAAATTCTCCATCTCAAGATCTTTGTCTTAGTTACTTCTGAAACATCCTTTTTTTCCCCCAAATAAAGCAACATGTATAGGTTTCAGGCCTTAGGATCTTATATCTCTGGAGAGAGGGAGTTTTTTCGCTTTCTATAGTTAGCAAACCCTGAAATGGGAGAATAGGTGTCTCTAATATGGAACATGAAGTTGGTTCCCAAGCAAGAGTACCTGGCATGAACTTAGAGTCTGTCTTCCTCTCTCCCTTGGACCTGTACGGGTAGACTTTGAGCAACTTTTATGAATGAGAACTTCTTTTCTTTGCATTTAAGCTTGTATGCAACATAGGAGGCCTGCCAATGCATCAGCAGAGCATTTATGAGGATGGTCACTGAAAAAAGGGCTCCTAAGTAACCAGATACTATGATTGGTATTAGTACATGATAACACCCCCTAAAAAAATCAACTTGGTTTTTAGGTCAGTTGTTCTCAACCTTAAGTGTGACCTGAGCTGAAATCAAGAGTCAGATGCTTAACTGAGGCACCAAAAGCATCCCAGGGAGGGTAATTTTAATAAGCACTCCATGGGATTTCAAAGTGTGTGGTCTATAGAGACCATACTTTGAGAAAATTTGGTGCAGGCGTCAAAAGCAAGGACCTTCTAAATCTGTGGTTGTCTACCATGGCTCCACAGTGTCCTCACTGTGGACCTGAGCAAGCAAACACCCAGGAGTCAGATTTAAGAGGGCTGGGGTGAAGCCTGGGTAGGGGATTTTTAAAAACTCTCCAAGCAGTTCTGATGTGTGGCCAAGATTGAGAACCATTGTTCTAAACTCCGCCCAGAACAATGGAGCTGAAGGTCACTGGATGGATCTATGACAATCTGAATTCGTCAGGCCAGTGTCTCTCTGAGCTGGTGCCCCCTGAGTCTTGGGGTGTCTTCTTTTGTCTCCCTTGTTCTTGTCCCTCTTGGCAGCTGTGTCCCAACTTGGAAGACCATGATTTTTTTGCATCGCATCTTTTTTTTTTTCCATTTTTGTCTGGGGAAGTGTGTGATTATGTGGGCATTTCAGAGGACGTGGGTATTGTCAGATATTGTCTTCATTTTTTTTAAACCCAGAGGTTGTGAAGCTAAGCTAGGTGGAACATGCGTGTATATGTGTATGTATGTGTGTGTGTAAGCATGTGTGTGTGTGAGTGTTGTGCATTCAGAGGTGGAGTGCACCAGCCTGGGCTGCTGAAAACACTGACAGCTGTCTATACATGTCTGATTTTGTCTTGTTTTTTGTTAAGATACAGTAAGGGAGATCTTAGAAGGAAATGGCAGAAAGGGTGCCGGCAAGCCCTCCGTTGAAGCCCCGCTCTTCCATGACTCTCTCTATCTCAGGGTCCAGGATCTTCTGGTAACATCTACACTTTTCTTCCTGGTTTCTTCTGGCTCAGCACGCAGGTCAACTCCATCCCCTATAATCCTAGGCTGCTTCTCAGAGTTGATTACCCTGAGCATCTGCTGCCCCTGAATAATTCAGTTAATTACAAGATGTCTATTGCTCTAGATATCTGGAGCAGGTGAGGTAATGGAAGCTGTGTCTCCAGTGGAAGTTAAACTAAATCTTCAGACATGCTTAATCCTGGCAGTGGGAGGCAGGTAGAAATGTCTCTTCCGTCTTCTTCTCCAACCCATTCTCCTCTATCTCTGTTCCTTGCTCAGTTCTTCCTCTCCTCCCTTCTATTGCTCCTCTCTCATATTTCTCTCTCAGCCGATACCCAGGCCTGCTTTGTGACTTCTCACCATTTTAAACAGAAGGAGAAAAATGCAAGTTCTGCCTTCCAAAAAAAGCCCAGAAGCATTCCAACGACAATGTCCTGACAAATTCATTTCTGGGTGTCGCTGGGTACTGGGGATGCAAAGATGTCTAAGCTTTGCAGGCTGCCACTGCACAGTCACATCCTGGTGGGGGAGGCCACCACCCTCTCTCATAGCAACAGCCGGGTGGTGGGTGCTGGGGCAGGTGTGGGTACGAGACTGCTGGGGGGTTTCTCTCAAACCCTCTCCTGCCATGCTTGGGAGAGTGCAGCCAGCTGCTGGCTCCAGGGACCTGCAGTGTCCTGCCCTTATCCCAGGATGCCCTTGGTGGCCCTTGGTCCTCCGGTGCTGCAGGTCGAGCAGGAAGAGAAACATCACCTCAAGGTTTTGCCAATATTTCTCTCCCACTCTTGTATGATTTTAAATAAATATTTTAAGTAGAGAAGAGAGAAGGGAAATGACCCAAATGGAGCTAGCTGGATGGGTGGGCATTGTAAGTAAAAATAAGTAAGTTGTTACTTATTGAACACCTACTGTGCACAGCATTTGTCTGGATTGACTTTTCAGAACTGTCTGACAGTGGAGTGGGTCCTTGGTCCATTACTCAATGCTGTCTTGGCAAATTGTGTACTTATGAGAGGTAAACACATTTAAAAGCATCAGGGTACCATTTAGGATATTGCTCAGCATTTTGAGAGAATTCATTTGTCTTCCACATTACCCTCCACCAACCCAGTACAGAAATGTTGACTCAATCTTTATGAAACCCTGACTCCCAAATGCGAAATCCCCAGTTAGATTCTTAGATTAAGTAACTTCTTCCAAGACCGGACACCCGCTGCTTTCTTATTGCAGGAATTCTCATCACTGACTCACTCGATGTGTTTGTTTCTTCACTAGTATTAAAAACAGCACATGCCTTTGCTCTGGGGACTGAACTCTCTCTACTTAATTGTAGCTGAACTGTCTTTGTAATAAGAGAAAATGAGAGGCAACAGAAAGGCTATTCATTGCTTAGACACAATGGTGGAGAAATTACAGATTTGACTTGACATTTGTAGAGATGCTCCAGGTATGAAGTTTCCAGAGTCTTCACAGGTACTGGGACAGATCCAGGTCCACTCTGTTCTCTAGGTGTGGTTGTGTTCTTTTGGAGAAGTCATTTCCCTCTTCTGGCCCCAGGGCTCTGGGGTGCTGCGGTGATAATAACTTACTAAGTACTCCAGTTTGTAAGGTTAATGCTCCATCCCCAAGGTGCTTAATTTACACTGGGAGTAGTTTATTCACAGGCAGGATCTGGTCCATTAATTCCTCTTTTACCAAATTAGAAAACAAATCCACCGAGAGATTAAATGACTTTCTCAGGTCAGGGAAAACAAAACACTGAATCAGCACACACTTCTGCTGGTGGCGTGGCTGGGTGGCTCAATGTCATCTTTTGCCCTCTGTTGTCAGTCCACTGAGGACAACTGGTTTATACTCTTGCCTTCAAGCAGAAAGGAACACATTTTACCTGAGCATCCAGCAGAGATGAGGAAATGCCCTGTCTGAGATTCTACACAGAGGATTTAAAGCCACCTTCAACAAATACTATTCTTAGTATTCTTACACTAAGAATAAATCCCCACCCCCAATGTCTAGAAGGTTGATATAGAACATAGTTTCATGCTTCCACATCTTTGTAAACTTGTGGTCTGCCACTGGGTTATTTGTCAAGATGGGGAGGATATGGTTGGGTCCTAAGGGGCTATGCTCCCCAAACACATCTCCTGCAGTTGAGCTAAAACCATCTTTCATCAGCCCTACATTTCCTTCCAGAGTGTACAAACAGGTGTTCCCTAACACTGGGTTATGTGGTTGAATTTGTGAAGAGAATCATAGGCTGAAGTGAAATGGATTTCTCTGCCTTCTTCTCAGAGATGCCAACAGTTTCATGGGCATCCTGACTCTCCAAAGAAGGAACACAGTAGACAAATCTGCCTGATATCTTTTCTCTCAAGGAAATCTATATTTCCGCAAACCCGCTTTAGAAAAACACTGCAATGGCCGCAAAGAAGACTCGACCCTTGTCTTTGCTCCCCTCCTAGAAAAAAGGAGCTGCCCTGGTGGCTCCAGCCCAAGCCCCTGCATGGTTCATACTAAATGCTATGTATTGTAGGGCAGGACTGAGCAAGACAGGGACTGAGGGCAAAAATGGCATGGATCTTAAGGGTCTTTTTCTTTCATTTTAGGAGCAAGGAACTCAAGACATCATACATGATTCTTCCTTTAATATATCTCTGTTTGAACCCACCTGCATCCCTGAGCCAAAGCTCCTTCTGTCTAAGACCTGGATTCCTCTCAGCATTATCCTTGTGATACTGGTGGTGCTGGGTCTGCTGTCCTCCATCCTGACTCAGCTTAAAATCCTGGTGTCCGCGTCCTTCTACCCCACCGTGCAGAGAGAGCGCATCCGGCACCTGCATGTGAAACTCCTGAAGAAGAGAGCAAAGCAGGCACAGAGAGAAGGAAACAGTGAACAGAATCTCTACTTTACAAAGGCAAGCCATGATGGCGGTGTGATCTGTAATGAAGGAGGGTTTGAGTTTGAAGGGCAAATAGACTTTCAAAGCACTCTTCAATTTCATGTTAGGGTTTACACCCCCAGCCGTAGATAGGACACCAGGGGAGAAAATTAATAGATGTGTGTGGCTAAGGCTCTTAGCTTCGTGATTTTGAATGCTGGTCCAGATGACTCTGCAAGATATTTTTCAAAACACTGATTTCAAGTAGGTACATTAACCGTAAGGTAGAGAGGCTACTGGGAAGACCCTCTGCAATTATTATTAAAGGACAGTGCCTAATAAGCGTTATTTATCACGTCAAGGACAAGTAAATAACAGAGGGAACTGTCCTCTATAGTTTGGTAAACTTCAGAGAACTTGATCATTCTCCAGCATTAAAGTATATATATTATGATTATTTTATATACACAACATATATGTATAATTGTACATAGATATGAAAATATACTGACTTCCTACACATAAAATGAATGTTCATCAAAGATTTTATTTTACTTATTAATTAATGGAAAAAAATGGTAAGAAATTCCAGCCAACTCATAGAACAATTCAAAGCACAAACATATATATGCCATCAGGAATACCTAAATGAATGTGCTTACTGATGCAAAACTGGCTTCTTCCACAAGGTGGAAGGGAGGATTAATTGAACTCTGCAGGGTGAAAGTCATTTTTACGTCCATGGACAAAAATCATTCCCATTGTTGCTATCAGCTCCTGACAGTTGGGAATGGGGAAATAGCTCATACACAATGAAAGGCTCAGATAACTCACAAGGATAAGTTTCTGGCCATTTCCAAGTCTCTTTTTTTTTCTCCTTCTTATAATGGTGCAAGACCATTTTCTTTCTTTCTTTCTTTTTTTTTTTTTTTTTGGTAAGTTTACTTATTTTCAGAGAGAAAGAGACCATGCAAGTGCGGAAGGGGCAGAGCTAGGAAGAGACAGAGAATACCAAGCAGGCTCTGCACTGCCAGCCTGGAGCCCAATGCAGGGCTCAAACCCACAAAGCTGTGAGATCGTGACCTGAGCCAAAACCAAGAATCACATGCTTAACCAACTGAGTCACCCAGGCACCCTTGGCCATTTCCAAGTCTATATATATATTTTTAATGCCAGCAGCCCACAATGAAAAGTTTATGTCAGAGGCATTTGAAATGACTCGAGTGCTCATTCATCCATCATTTTGTCTTTTCAGATGGACTTCTGGCTTCCAGTCCTGAAAACGATTAGGAAGAAACCAATGGGCACGGCAGGTGAAGACAAACCGTAAGAGACTCCAAGCAGCTCCTCGGCCACACCGCTCTGGCAATCCCCCTGGGGTCTGCTGGTGCAGGTCCCTAGTCCTGCCCGGCAGCAGAGGACTGTATAGCAGTTTCTCAGAGGTTTGAATTTGAAGGCCAAACCACTTTTCTTCATAAGACCAAAGGGCTACCAGGTTAATGGCTTTGTCATCTGTCTTCCAAACAAAGCACATGATATGGACGATGTCACAGTGTAACAGAATTATAACCAGACCCCTGAAGGGTGAGTTTTAGCATAGACTAATATTCAAAGAAAAAAAAAACAGAACAAAAATTAGAAAAAAATCAAAATCTCCACTGCCGACTTACAGGGAGAACATAACACATAAAATGCCATGAAAATATCTTTAAACTCTTCTGTCCCTTCTCTGCCCTTTTAAATATCTTTCATAGCTATTCCCTACACCCAGAACTATCTCCCTGTCCTTATTCAAAAACCAAATCCTTTTTTTTTGAAACTCATATCTAGCAGCTCCTAATTTCTCTTTATCACTACCTGGGTTCTTACCCTCTTCTTTCCTGGATTGCTTTTGGGTTTTTCCCCTCTTCTACCAAATCTTCTCTCTGGTATTTATGACAGGGTCGCCTCAGGAGCACATGTTTCCAAATCACAGGAAATGCTTGTTAAATTGCCCATCTTGGGCCACTTTTTCCTACGCTCAATGTAGACCATACAGTATATAGAGGGCTATTTTCCCTAAACTCCAAACACCCATGAGGGGAAGAAAAAAAAACCTTCTCAAATATTGATTCCATTATCTTGAAAGCCCCTGAATGAGAAAGAAATAAAGAAGCATTTATTTTTTCTAGTATTTTAACTCTTCATTTTGAAAACTGTTCAGACCTCCCAAAAAGTTGCAAATCGTACAGAGTTCCATTTACCCTCCATCCATCGTCCCCAACATTAACATCTGATAGAAGTGTAGTACAGTTATCAAAATTCGGTGAGCAATCATGAAAAAATGGATAATGCACAGCACTTACTGAGTACACGCCCTTTGTCCCACTGACATTCCTTTTCTGATCCCTGATTCAGTCCAGGCTTCCATGATGCATTAGTTTCTTAGTCTCCTCCAATCAGGGTCAGTTCTTCAGTCTTTTTCTTTTATGACCTTGATACTTTTGAAAAGTATTGGCCAGTAATTTTGAAAAATGTTCTTTGACTTGGGCTTGTTGATGTTTCCTTGAACAATTTCTCTAGATAATGTAATTTTGGCAAGAACACTGCAGTAGTGATGATGTGGGCTCCTCAGGGTCCCCTAGTACCAGGGAGCACATGGTGTTGGCGTGTCTCATTACTGACAAGGTCACCTTTCATCATTTAGTTAAGATGAAGTCTTCCAGATTTTTCCATGGTAAAATGGTTGTTTTCCCCTTTTTAATTAATAAGTATACTGTGGGGAAATACTTAGGTCATGCAAACATCCTGTTTCTCATCATATATTGTTAGCATCTGCCAAAGCAGAACACCAGTGGGTCCAAACAGTGATTTTCTTTCTTCATTATGTCTTTTATATTTCTTCATTGGAATTCTCACTATCCCCGGAGAGAATTATTTTCTTCAAAGCCTAATTTTTTGTTTTGGGCACCAGAGCAGGTATTCTCTATATATGATCTCATTTATGTTTCATAATTCTGTGAGGTACGTGTTATTATTTCCATTTTATAGATCAGAATACTCACTCTGAAACCCCGACTTTCACTGGCTGGCGGGGGGGGGGGGGGGGGGGGG
>NC_043714.1:46863924-46875022 GCF_006229205.1 Suricata suricatta
TTTCCATTTAGACACTCAACTGTGAAAATTTTCTAACAGAAGGAGCCTCCATTAAAAATGTGTCTGATTCAGCATTTCCCAAAGTGTGTTCCTTACACCACACCAGTCTCTCGGTTCCATAAAAAGAGTTACATGAGTTAGTAAATCCATACCATCTGTCTTCTAGCTCTGAAGATTCATAAATGATATTGGCATAATTCAAAACCTTGAGAAACCCTGTAATAGAGAAATCTCTTTAAACCTCCTTTCACCCAGAATGTCCCGCAAATTATTAAACCATGGAATGATTTTACCTGCAATACCTACAAGAAGCATGTAGGGCCAGTTCCACAGCCCATGCTCAGGCATTTGCTGACGTAATTGTCATGACTTCCAACCGATAAAGGATTGGAGAAGATGAAGATGCATTTGGAGTTTTGATGTATTTAAATCAAATCATTCCAATGATTTTATACTTTGTTGTGTTTTCTAAATAAACAAATATATATATTAAGAAATGGATACAATATGTGAATTTTTGTATTCATTTTCCATTTATTCCTCCTACGGAGAAGGGATCTGTTCCATATTAAAAGAGGCAAAGAATGAACTGCCAAATTTTCAGAAGGAATTGGATGCTTTTGTGTTTCTAAATTCTGTTAATTAACTAACTTACTTATCTACTTATGAGCATCACCACCAACAACTAGAACAAACATTCGAACAGCCCACATGGAAGGTACTGGTTCACCGCGGTCTCTGCCTTTGAGATGCCTTCAATCTAGTCAGGAAGACAAACAAATCTTAGGCAATAAATCACAATACGCACTAGGTTTTAGTAAGTGCCAAGGGCACAGGGCAGATGGTGTCTTCAGGTACCATGGCCAGGTCCTCTGCCCTGGCCTATTACCAGTGCCTGGTTTACCAAGATTAGTAAATCAGTCTTAATTTCCTTGAAACCAAACTTACTTTTCTGAAGTTAGCATAATCTCTGTTATTTCCAAAGCATTGTGACTTTGAACAGCTCACAAGTCTTCTGGAGAGTGCCCTGCTGACTTTATCTGTTAGCACGTTTGCCCTTACTCTGACATGGCTGTCCCTGTTGGAAGGACAGACTGTCAAGGAGGTGCTGTTACAAAATTCAATTTGATCCTGAAAACAAGATTTAGACTTGCTCATTAGGGCCAGCCTAACTGGGATATAAAATGCTTATTTAATTACAGCCTATCCACTTTAGATTTCATGAATGGTTAGTTAAATTTCTTGAAACGTCTATTGTGAAATGTGCCCTGTTAATCTCATGCAGGTGGAAAGATACTGCCCAAAGTAATTGAATAGTGCTTCCACTTTCACCTCTAATTATAATGGTTTATAAAAGACCATCATGGTCGAAGTCACTATTTCTCTTCTCACGAATCCCAGCGTGATGCCATATTTTGTTAAAGTCTTTCAAGTGTCATTCTGATGTCCTCATTGGTTTCACACTTGTTGTTGGTCATGTCTCTCTGAGTGGGAAACGCTAATTCTAAACACCTTCACAGTAATAGATCTCGTTTATTGTTCTACTTGGCAGGCTAAACATTATCTTTCCTCTTTTATTTCAATGTCTGCTGCTTTCTTGATTAGGACCTCATCAATCCTAATTATAACATGGGACATATTGAAGTCTTTGCACATTATATATTTTTGTCTTAATTCACTTAAGAGAATGAAATAAACCTATCTCATTCTATGAAAGTAAGAAATAGCTTTCTCCAAGTCACTCATTGAGGGCAATTATTTTAGTTAATTTATACAATGAAAGAGAGAGGAGCGGGTTAAAAAAATGAATGTGGACTGAATATATATTTAAAAGCCTACTTTATTAGGCTAATATAACTCTCACACAGTGGGGAGGAAAATTTAAATTAATGAACAGCTGAGACCAACAAACTTTCAGGTTCTAAATCTTCTTTGGTTTTAATCCCTAATGGTTGCAGTGGCATTTTTAAAAGCAGGAAAGGAAAGAAAGATGAATAACAGAGTATAGGTGATCCTAGGCTTTTATCATCTAAGTTTTTGGTGTCTATGAACCTCACTTTCACAATCAGAAAGCAGAAGAAATCAAAGTTGGATTTGTAATTTGAGGAATTCCGTGCAAATGCAAATGGAAAGTGAAAAAGGCAATGATAGAAATGAAAGTATAACTATTCAAATAACGACAACGAAGGCAGAAAGTATTTGCACTACTTTGCTGGATACTGAGAAAATACACACTGTGGTGTGTAAGGTGCCGTTGGCCCCAGCCTCATTCAGCAAAGATGAGGAACAATGGACCTACCACCCATAGCATGGGGCTCAGGAAGAGCATGGGCTTACAGACACACAGGCGGAACAGGAAGGACTCTAACAAAGATACAGAAGTCCATCTGCTCATTACCCAGAGCAGAGGTTCCCAACCTGGCTGACCATCAGAATTGCCTCCAGAGGTTACAAAAATAATAATAAAATTACAGATTTCCAAACCTAAAGTCAGATACACTGACTGGAGATTTGGGGAGGATCTTGGGAATCTGTATTCTAAGGGATTTCATGGGGTGGAGAAGATGATTAGGCACTTTGGGTACAGTTCTAG
The DNA here is from genome assembly GCF_006229205.1 of Suricata suricatta. Classification (NCBI taxonomy): domain Eukaryota; kingdom Metazoa; phylum Chordata; class Mammalia; order Carnivora; family Herpestidae; genus Suricata; species Suricata suricatta. Next base: position 46,866,518 of record NC_043714.1, read on the forward strand.
AGAACTGTAGCAAGCTTTGGAGAAGATGGAATGCTGAATAAATAAGAATACATCTATGTGCTAACAGTGTAATTAGTTGTGTGGACATGCACACGGAACTTCTGTTCCACCTGTTGCTGAAGGAGTTATTAATCCATCAGGAGTTTTTACAAAAAGAGTAAAACAGAAACAAACAACAACACAAAAGGAGTTTCAACCAGACTTGATACCCAACATGGATTGGCAGACATTTTTTGTGAAGGGACTGTGTTTCAATAAAACTTTATTTGCAAAACCAAGCAGCAAGCTGGATTTGCCTGCCTAATAATACAGGAAGCGTTTTTAGAAATGCATGAGTTGATACAGGGCATGATACAATGGGGACTCCAAGTCAAAAAAACCCAAATGGGTTCAAAATCCCTTTTACCACCAATTAGCTAGATGACTTTGCAAAATTCACTTCACCTTTCCAAGCTGAATTTTGTCATCTATAAAAATGAAGGAGTTGGGCTACAGAATCTCTCAGAAAGCCACCCTCTCTTGGTCTCTGATTCTTTGCGAGGCCGCAGTCTCCTGGAGAGAATCACCAATATGCTGTCACCAAAATTTCAGCATTTGTTTCTTCATTCACGGTTGATCAGTGAATCATAAAGAACAACAGAAGCTCTCAGGTCATAAGTATGATTTATCTGCTGAAAAAGGGAAAAGATAGCATTTGGTCAAAAGAAATGTTATTTTCTCCAGACACAAAGAAGCAATCAGAGCAATTATTAAAATTTAAATGTCATACACAAGTTCATACGGCTGAAAGTTAGGCTCCCGTGTTAGTGGCTGAAGACCTGAATACCGAAAGCCCTGCTTTTTCAAAGCAGGCAGGGTTCACTCTAACTGTGATATATTAATTAGGGCATGAAAGAAATTGATCAAAATTGTTTTTCCAAAAGGAAACCATTGTGGAGGTCTGTTTGTACTAAATAAGCAAGTGGAAATGCTAAGATGTACAAGAAAATAAACAAGACATCATTTTAACAAAGAAAAAGAGTGCTGAATTGGAAATCCAAACTGATTTCTCATTCCGTCTCTGCTACTACCTAGCTCGGCGAGAGCACATCCCTCTCTTGACACAACTCAGTCCTTCATAAAAAACATCATAATAGGTATTATTTATTGAGCCCTCAGTAAGTATCAGATGCCATTTTTGGTGCGTTATTCCCATTAATCCTAACCGAAGTCTCATGAGGGAAGTTCTGATGCTATGGTTGCTGTACAGTGGAAGTAGCTGAGGCACTGAGAGGCTAAGTGAGTCGGTTCTGGAAGCAGTATTTGAACATGGTCACTCTCTACGTGCTGCCTTCCAAAGCATGGCTTTCATGCGTCCCTTCCCAGTTCACAGACCCGGACCCTTACTTCCTGTGAGTTCACACTCCCTCCAACAGGCATTCAAGCTCCTTCTCATCTGATCCCAGCATGTTTCCCCACCGGATTCCTTGTTCCCCCTCTGCCCAAGACCTTCCTTAATGAAAAAGCTCTCTGCCAGCTCCAGGAAGTGGCTCCTGGTTCCCGGCTGAGCTGTGCTCTCCAGGTCCTCCTCTCCCCACTCCCTGCCCTGCTTTCTCCTGCCTTTGAGGCCCCACCTGAGCCCGGCCTCTCAGTGGGAAGGGCATGGGTGGGGCTCATATGAAGGGAGCCATGTCCCAGTTCTGTCACAAACTCCATGCGGGAACTGGGAAATGTCATTTAAACCCTCTTGGCCTCATGTTCTTGATCCATTGAGTGTGAACTTTCAAATTTGTGAACTATTGTTCTTTGAAATGGTAGATCCCTTCCCCCAGCTCACTCTTTAGATTTACCATTTCCCAGCCCAGTCCACTGGGATGCCCTGCTTGAAGTAGAGGAGGGTGACCTGAAGCCACTGTCACTCCTCTTGGGGCCCCAGCAGTTTCTGAGGCACCTGAGGGATCTGCAGGACAGAGCAAGAGGACACCAGCGCGCCTTCCGTCCTTCACGCACAACCTCTACACTTTTGCGGAATATTGGTGGAGGTTGTCTCTATCATTTACTTAAAAGGTCTTTAAATCAATTCAGCATTTGTAATTAACCAAGTTCATTCTGAAAAGAAGCTTTATAACATCATTGCAAGTGGAAAACAGTATCCATGAGTATAAAGTAGTACGCACACAGACACACACACACACACACTGTATATGTTATTTGTTATATGCATAGATTATACACATATACATTATACACACAGTATATACATCTCATATATACATATATAAACTATACCTACTACACACACACACACCATATACATTATTTGTTATCTACACTGATTATACACATAGTATATACAATTTGTATATACCTATATGTATTATATATACTACTCCCCCCCACACACACTGAAAACAAAACAATAAGAGTACAGCATTACTCTAGCAAGGCATTTGCCTTCCAAAGCCAGCAGCCTACTTCCTCTGGGTGTTACATGGCTCGCAGAATCCTTGCTGGGGTCGTCCCACAGAGGGGTGTGGGACTGGGGTATTTATACACCAACTCCTAACAGTTGCCGGTAGGGGCTGCTGCTGCTTTGGGGTGGTTTTCATTCCTTGGCACACTGACTTTCCTCGGTTATGAAAAAAGCACTGGGCAAAGGGATGCAGAGACTGGCAGCTGGCGGTAGTTGGAGCGCATGGAAGTCAGGGGTGGAGGGGGGGCAGGGGGAGGCTGGAGCAGGGCCCCCAAAGCACCTACAAGGGCTCCATCTCAGTAAATAGCCCTGCTATTGTCATGATGCGGTTCTTGCCTATAAAGCATTGAGAACCCTTTGCTCTCATTCCTGAGTCCTTTCCTCCAATAAATCGCCTCAGGATATTTATACACTAGAAAATAATTTTGCTGAAAAATCCGCATCATTCTCCATGTTACCTCCTGAAAAAGAGTTGTCACTGCGGAGTCCAAAACCGTCACGGGATCACTAATTCAGCTCGAATAAATGAATACTTTCCTCTGAATGTCTGCATCATTCAACCACGAAATCCTAGACAACTTCCAGAAAGTGATGACCCAGGCCGCCCTGATCTCACTCAGAATATTATTTATAAGAATGCCCTGTGTGCAGTAGTCTTCACAGATTTTTCTTCCCCTTCTCAAATGTTCTTTAGCCTATGTAGATGGCATTTATGCAATTCAGAGAAAGACACCACAACAGGATTAGTCAGCAATGAGCCCTCTGACGCAGCTTCTGTGATCTAGTTAAAAATAGGAAAGAGGATGTTTTGCATAAGTCATCACCATTGTGCAGGATCAGAGAATTGCCCGCTTTTTTTTGGTTTTTTTTGTTTCCACATCCTGTTACTTTATCTAAAAATAGATGAAAAGTCTGTCCCCTGGATTTTTGGACAAGACCTTTGCTTCTGTGACCTAGGCTCCCTGGTCCTTCTTGTGTTCAGGTTCCTTCCCTTCAACCTCTTCCATTTCCAATCGTGCTGGTCAGCCTCAGGCCCAGGACCCCTGCGGTTCTTCCCCCCTCCCTGGGGTTGTGAACTCCAGGGCCCAGAGGGGCCAGGTGGAGGCTACCTGCTGTGAAGCCTGCCAGCTGGGCACGGTACACCAGCCTGTGCCTGGCCCATTTGAGAGGAAGGAGCCCTTCCCTAGTTTCTCACAGACCAACTGGCTTTTCCCAGAGCAGCCAGCTCTGACTGTTCCCAGTGCAATGGGAACTCACCTAACCTTTAAATGTCAAAGAAATTTAAATACCAATTTTAAAAACTAGAGTAAAGGTCAAAGGATGAGTTTGTGGTTTGTAACCTCTGTATATATCCTCCTTTGTGGGTCGCCAGCTAGAAAGTGGGGTTTTACATCCATAGGTCTTTCTCCAGTTCTTGGTCTCTAATTTGGATTATGAGAGGGTCCTGCATTCTGATTTTGGCTCTACCCTTCGCTAGCCATGGAAGTTTGGTTGGCTGCTTCATCTCTCTGGGCCCCAGGGGCCTCGTGTGTAGAATGTGGCACTTGGAGTTCATGATTATGATGGTTCTGCCAAGCTTTGTTAGCCTGTGAGTCCGACAGACCTTCCTTTTCATCCCCTCTTTCTTGCCCTTCTTGATCTTGAATATCAATGCCTTACCACAATGAGTGCCCCAAACACTGTTCAGATTTCCTCAGCCTGGGAGTCAGCCTTATTGTAACTCTGCTTCTGTGCATCGTCCAACCAAGTCTACTGCTGCCACATTCCTTAAATTTCCCTTTGGGCCAGTGCTGGATGCTCCTATCGTCTCCCTACCACGTTAGTGGATTTGGTTCCACCCCAGTCCTAGAACTCTTTCTCCAAAGACAAAACAAAGAAAATAAGCTTAAAAGCGTTTTGTTTATAAAGTTTCCTTGGAGGAACATTTAATGGGCATTTATAATCTGCATTATGTATCACGTCCAACCTTCAAGTTGCCTTGCTGCTGCCCTTGAAGGCTGACGAGTCCACGCAGGCAGGCACGTTTAGCCCATTAGCTGGCTACCAGAGGAGGGGCCGGTGGGCTGCATCGTAGTCGGGGGTGGTGCACAGTAGCGTCTCATCAGGGCATCAGGCAGTCAGACTTCAGGACGAGCTGTAAATATTTAGGTAGTATCTCACATCTAAGTCTCTAAAGCATTGTAGGTGATACTGTTACCAATGTCAGAGGAGAAAGAAATCGCTGCATTTTTTTTTCTCATGTCCAAAAGTACAGAAAGTATTCTCTTCCAAGAAACAAACTGGGCAAATTCCCATTTATCCTTGGGGGAGCTGAACATTGGAGGCAAGATGATGACATAGTTTGAGAGTCAAAATTCTCACCTCTTTCTAGTTTTCCGGCTGGCGAATGTATTCTTTGCTAGGGCTGCTGTAACATCACACAAACTGAGTGTCTTGAAACAACAGAAATGTACACTCTCACAGCAAGAAGCAGAATGAAGTCTCTGTGGAAGAATCCTTCCTTGTCTCTTCTGCCTTCTGGGTGGTTGCTGGCAATCTCCTGCATTCCTTGGCTTACGGCAGCTTAACTACATTTTCTTCTCTGTCTTCACACTGACAAGTTTCTTTCCTATTCTTGCTTATTAGAGGAACAGCAGCCATTGGGCTAGGGCCCACCATAATCCACTATGATCTCATTTTTTGGATGATATCTTCAGACACTCCATTCCAAATAAGGTCACATTCAGGGTATTGGGGATTAAGGACTGAAACATATTTTTGAATGAGGCACAGTAAAACCCAGTACAGCAAAGACTGTCCCTTTGCCTACAAGAACGACCCCACGTACAGTATACTGAACCATCTCTTTAGACAATGTTTTTGTCTAAATTGGTCACAGCACAACCGTACAGGGCGAGCTTTGCTATCTGCTGGGGCACTTTAGCTCTAAGTGCAAGCAGGAAAGAGCAGGGGGAATCAAAACTGGATTTTCAGTGCACAGAGGCAAGCTGCTCTAAGGAACTTGGGTTTATACCTTACCACACTGAATGTTCTGCTGTGTAGAGCCCCACTGAGCTTTGAGAAAAGGATCTAGGGGCAAGATCTTGGCAATACACTGAGCTGAGCCACAAGAGGCTTCGTAAGGGGGAGACGTTGAATGTGGGAATCAGTATGGTGCTTCATGGGAAGGCAAGGAACGGTGGTGAAGGGCCCCAACTGAGGACCAGGACTAGCTTTTGGGCCAAGGACAGGCCTACCCATGCTGGCTGCAAGTGGCGATGGCATGGTAGAAGTTCTGCCAGCGGATGTGAAAATCCAAGTTGAAAAGGAAGGCAGAACTTGAACTAGCAATAGTGGGCACCATCTCAGGATTTCTTAAGTCTTACAAGTTTACAGCTGAGAAAAAGACTGTGGGCAAGACACACTCTGTGAGCAGAGCAAGATGGATTCTGATAATGGGTCAGATAGATCCTTCTTCATTAAAGTGATGAAAACCACATCAGGAGCCTTAAAAACAGAAACGGATGGGTCTGATAAAAATGACACAGTAAAATAAAATTAAATGTGCACTGTGACTCTTGCTTCTCTATTTTCTTGGGTTAGGGTTCATATTCCTCAGTATTGAGGGCAAGACTGCTGGCAATTATAATCATGACAGCGACCAGCAGTGGGTAGAGGCCCCAGAGGTAGGTGAAAATCTGAAAGTCAGACATTATGTTGGGAGTCACGTGCTCTCCCTGGAGACTCTTTCCAGGGCTGGCACACACTACGTATGGAGGAAACAGTTTTGAAAAGAGTCAATAAAAACGGCTGACAAGGAAACTTATTTTTTGGCACGGAAGTTGTGGAGAAATTTCATATTCCTCATTGAAAAAACAAAAGTCATCCCATAATGCGTGCATTTTTAAAGTTAATTCTAAGAAGACAATGTTCTCTTAATGAAAGACATTCTGTATCAGGACAGGATGTAAACATGGCTGGGAACTGAATAAGGTACAGCAATGGCTGGTAACTAGAGAGGGGTTGGGTATAGCTTAATGAAGAAGCAAGTTGCCATGGAAACAAGCCACTAAGTGGACCGCAGCCATCTTGAATGCATACACCATACAGAGAGAAGGGAATGAGACTGGAGGCTTGCCAGATGGGCAAGATTTCTCAGGAGGGACATTGAAGGTAGTCTTGGCATTAGAAAGAGCCCAAGGCTCTCAAAAGAGGGAATAAAATTTCCAGGCTTATTGGGAATCTTGCATTTGGCCTTATTCACTTGCCGTTCGTTGGTTGGTTCATTCCAACGAACACTGGCTGAGTGCCTTCCGTAGGCCAGGCACCATACTAGGTAGTACGGCTACAGAGCGGAATGAGATACGTCCCAGCTCTCACCCATCCTGCTATTGCTGACTGCTCTGTGGAGGAGCAAGGCCTTAACACAGTCCTCCTTTCTCTCTCCTGGGCATCCAGCCTCCTGTAGGCCTGCAGTTCTGGTTCCATTCCAGGGTGATTGCCGGGTTTCCTTCCTGCCAAGGGGCATCCTTGCCGCCTTGCCCAGGATCCCAGTTCCTTCAGAACTGGTTTTTTTGGCGTCCAACCATAGCTGTCAGCCTCCTCTGCCCAGACATGGTTCGCTCATTCTGACCTCCTCCCATGACCTCTTGCTGGGCTTTCTCCGAACCTGCCTGGAGTGTCCAACTCATTTCACCTCCTGGACCTCGCAGCCCTGCCTGTCTTCTCCACAGGTCCTAGGGCACAGTCATCACCTCAGCATGGACTACCTATTCCTGGCTCTGGCTTTGCATGTGACTCTCAATATGGATGGTACAGTGACTCACAGAATCATAAGCTGTTACCTCAGCCACTCTCCCCTGCATGTCAGGGAATCAATCCTCCAGCTTCCCCCAGCAACACCTCTTCCTCCTCCAGGCCGCTGCTAAACTTCCTGTTCAGTGTCTCCATCGCCTGACACCATCGATTCAAACGCGCCCTTCCGCGCCTGCTGTGATCTCGCTGGTCTATCTGTAAATCTCCATGGCCTTTACAATCTTTCTCTCTCGGTCTGAATCATTTCTTACCACAAACCGACTTTCCAGCGTGTCTTTTTGAACACGACACTGGTATCATAATCCTATTCTACTCCTGACATGCAAAGAATTTCATTGCTCACAAACTTCATTTCCTGCGGGCCTTCTGGCAAGGCAGTAAAGTAAGCAGGGCAGATATTATCATTTCCATTTCACGGATCCAGAAACTGAGGTTAGGAGACGTTCTGCAGCTTTCCGCGGGGGCCCCACGCTGACAGCTCCTGCCCTGGTCATGTATCCTTTGAGGCAGGAGGAGCTGCCCTCTGGGCCTGAGTCTTTGCCCACACCATGGCTCACTGTTACTCTGAGTGCATCCTTGTGTTAAGCCAGGGTCCTCCAAGACTCTGGATAAAGAGAAACAGCGACTTGTGCCTTCATTTCCCCCGTCCCTTTAGATCCGGTGGCATAACTGTAGATCTAAGATTTAGGAAGCTCCGTTTTTCCTTTGTTGCTTACAAAGGGGGTGGGAGAGATAACCAGACCCAACCCAACCCAACCCTACCCGAGAAAACCTTTTTCTCATCAACTCCAGAAATGGCAGCGCTGCGAACACAGTATCTGTGCACACTGCCCAGAAGCCTCGCGATTCGCAGACGCCTCTCCCTACATGGAGCGTTTTCATCCAAGCTCCCCGAGGGGCCGAGTCGACAACTTCCTAATGTTTGTAACGCTCTCGCCCTCCGGGTGGGCCTGTGCAGAGCCAGGAAATATTGATTTGGGGACAGGGGGGCGGCCGGGCGCGGGGCGGGGAGCAGCGTGTCTTTTAGAAAGCGAGCAAGCCAAGCCGTCTTGTTACTAGAATTCCCGGGGCGAGGGGATTATTTACAGCGAGCCAGGCCAGACGGCGTAAAGCAACTCAGGGTATCGGAAACCACTTAAGAGAAGAAGGCAGAACTGGGCGAGGGGCGGAGAGCAAATGAGTCCCGGGACCGCGGCCGGCAGCGCGGGGAGTCCGCAGAGCTCGGGGCGCGGGAGGCGGAGGGTGGGGGGCAGGCTCGG
>NC_043714.1:46875122-46885600 GCF_006229205.1 Suricata suricatta
GGGGCAGATGAGGGCTACCAGTACAAGCCCTTGGACACTGATCCCAGGAGCCCGTTCACAGCAAATCTAACCCTGTGGTCCTGTCTCATGACCATGAGCAAAGTCGCTAGGAGGTTTCATCTCCCAGGGGTTCAGCCTGGGGGGTGGGTAGATTGTGCAAGAGGACCACTAGAGAGCAGATAAGGACGGAGCATGTGGGTACCATGCCTGGCACAGACAGCTGATCCAGAAGTTCTGGTTGAATTAACAAATTTATCGTCAGGATGCTTATTACAACTTTGCTATAACAAAACTGTTAACATAACCAGCTCTGGTTCTAATAGTGTTTTCACAGTGACTGTTGCTGAGTCCTAATCTCAGGCCACTTCACAGTCTGTCTCGGATCATTTGCAAGGATTTGATTTTTTACCTCTGGGGAGAGAGGAGAGCTGTGGGTGTTGCAGCTGGGCTCCTTAAAGTTTGCCATTGGCATTAGGACTCCCGCTGTTCTACCCCCTCTCCTCTTTCCTCCTAACTTTCCAACCACCAAAACTCCCAAATCCCTCACTTACAGTAATCAATGTATTTTAAAATGGTTATGTGTGCCTAGTTTTTTTTTTTTTTAGTATTTTATTGCGGTAAAATAATACAACATAAAATTGTCATAACCGTTTTTAAGTGTACAATTTATTGGCTTTTTGTACATTCATAAAGCTGTGCAACCAACACAACTTTCTAATTTCAGAACATTTTTATCATTCCCCCCACCCCACCCCCGCCAAAGAAATCTCATACCCATGAAGTGATTGTTTGAGCAAAGTCACCAGTTACACACTCCTGTTTGGCACAGAGTAGGGACAGCCACAGTAGTGTGTAACTGGTACCTTTCTTTGCTCAGACTCAAACTTAGGCTCTCTCAAGACAAGGACTCTGATGGGGACAGTGCTATGGGATATTAGAACTCCAAAGGCTTCCAGAATATCCATGGCTGACAGCTGTCAGAATGGTATACCTTAGAAACTTATACGCCTTAGAAACTCAGAGAACCGACAATGAAAGTCAAGAATTACTTAGGGGCTTGGACTGCCATAGCCACCGGGGGCACTAACCATTGATTTTTTGCCGCCACTCCTCCCTCCACCTCACATAGCAAGACAGAAAAGGACCCTTGGTCCTAGAGAAGAAGGAAGGGTTAATTCTATCCTCAAGAGGTCTCAAAGTATTCTGTTAATTACACCAATTCTGTTTCGTTATGACTCATTGCTAACACATGTGTATTCAACAAGCCTTTTCTGACTCCTACTATGTTCCAGGTGCTGTGTTAGACACTTGGGAACAGCAGTGAGTTTACCCATCGAGGTGCTGGTGGAGACGAGGGGTAGAAGGGAAGCAAAAATCTGGCTCTTGGTTCTTCCTGGGTGTGGGCTGAAGAGAGCTGCGATGTGGCTCAAGGTTTGCAGCCTCTGGAGGAGGCTTCGGGAGGGAGAGCAGAGGGAGAGAGGCTGGCACAGAGGACTGAGGAGGTTGAGAAGGGGTTGCGGGAGCTGCCGGGGGATCTTTGCCACTCTTGGCGCCGCCACAATCCTTCCCACACTGTGCTGATGTCCTTGTCTGTCTAGGCTCAGGGACTTCATCATTATATCCTGGCCCGTAGTTCAGTGCCTGGCACATGTCACCAAAAAAACATCAAAGCTTTCTGCAACTAGAGGACTGAGCTCATTGTCTCCTATGTTATAGCTCAAGCTGCAGAGCAGAGCTTTGGACCAGAGGCTGGTGTTCAGCCTGCCCTTTCTTTCACTGTTGGTGTGGCCTTGATTTCTTCTCCATTATCGGTTCCTCATTTTCTCCACTTAAATGAAAGACCTGACTGAGCTCCTTTCTGGTGAGGTTTAACGAAAGGAAACTTAGCAAGTACCTTAAGGTTCTTTGTTAAATTAATTAGGGAATTAATCAGTACAATGTCATTGAAGACAATAGAAATGTGAGTTTCAACAAGAGAATATTTGTGTCAACTAATAGGGTGAGTGGGCTCTTGGGGGACTCGGTGACTGGTGAACGCTGGGGACAAGTCTTGGTCCAGTTATGGTGGGTGGATCCAAGAATGCAAGGCATTGAGGAGTGAATTTAGAGTGAGAATGTAAATATGGGCTCCTATTCCAAGGTGGCCTGGGAAGAAAGGACCACTAGAATCAAAACAGCTCGAGTCAAAATAAGGACAAGAAATTTCTTTAAGATAGGAGAAGACTGGGGCCCCTGAGTGAGCGTCTGACTTGGGCTCAGGTCACAATCTCATGGTTTGTGAGTTGGAGCCCCGCGTCAGGCTCTGTGCTGACAGCTCAGAGCCTGGGGCCTGCTTCAGATTCTGTGTCTCTGTCTTTCTTGCCCCTCCACTGCTCGTGCTCTGTCTTCCTCTCAAAAAGAAATAAAAATTAGAAAAAAAAGACCCAATGATAGGAGAAACTTGAACATACTTGTAGGCAAAAGGGAAAGCACAATAATAGTAATTGCTGATGTTTAATGAACGTTTATCATATGCTACACTTTGATTGAAATATTTTCATTTAAGCCTCCCGACAATCTAGTGAGGGAGGCAAAAAATGTCCAGCATTTAGAGTTGATGACACGGTGGCACAGTGATTCAGTGACTTGCCCAAAGCCACACAGGTGGGGCTGTGTGGACGACAGGAGAAAGGACAGTCAGAAACTACACCAGGGGACAAGGTAGGTGCAGACGAGGAGAGAAGACAATGGGCGTGGTTGGTGAGAAGATTCAAATGATTAACCAGCTTCCGAGGTTCGATTATTACCCTAGACTGACTGCAGTTTGGGGATCATTAGACTGGAATTGATTTTCTAATGCCAAAACAAGACTCCTATTGTCTTTCTTTTTTTTTTTAATGTTTTTATTTATTTTTGATAGAGAGAGAGAGACAGTGTGAGCAGGGGAGGGTCAGAGAGAGAAGGAGTCACAGGATCTTTAGACAGGCTCCAGCCTCCGAGCTGTCAGCACAGAGCCCGATGCAGGGCTCAAACCCACGAACCTGAACCGTGAGATCATGACCTGAGCTGAAGCCGGCTGCTTAGCCGACTGAGCCACCCAGACACCGCTCCTATTGTCTTTCCATCTGAGCTTGATCATCAGAGCTATGGCAACTGCCCAATATTTAAGTCAAGGGAGGCGGGGAGGGGAGAACGGATTCAGCTCCTGAGAGAATACGGTTACTTTGTGGTTGCACTCTGCCAAGCCCAGATCATTCATAAAGGGGTGATTTCATATTCCTGGAGCCTAGTAAAAGCCAGTGAACATTTGCTGAGGAGACAAATGAGTGATGTGCCCAGTACAGGAGGGTGCGGTTACATCACAGAGAAGAGCCCGGAGTCTTCCGAGGGTCAAGTGCGATGCCAAGCCTTCACACCCACCTCTTCACGTATACAAATGCATTGAGTTATTTATACCTACCTCATTTCAGAAGAGACTTGAGGAAACACTGTTTCACTTCATCCTCGCATCATTGCTTGGCTGCCGGTATTATTATTTGTATTTCCAGATAGCAAAACAGAGGCAGTACTTTGGGTTATGCTGAAGAGCTAGTGATTTGAGATCTTTTATGTGCGTCATATCCATAGGGTCAGATGCTATGGCTCAGAAACTGGGGTTTCTAAGCCAGAGAATTCGCCTTTACATTTGGTTCTTGCAGTAAGTTAAAAGTCTGCCACATTTGGGACACTTGGGTGGCTCAGTTGGTTAAGTGTCGGACTTCAGCTCTGGTCGTGATTTCGCCATTCATGAGTTCGGGCCCCGTGTCTGGCTCTGTGCTGACAGCTCAGAGCCTGGAGCTTGCTTCAGATTCTGTGTCTCCTTCTCTGCCTGCCCCTTCTCCGCTCATTCTCTGTTTCTCTCTGCCTCTCAAAAATAAATAAACATTAAAAAAAAAAAAAGAGAGTCTGCCACATCTGACCTGTTGAATCTCATTGTTTATAGGGCCCTATTCTAAGGTGACTGCCTGCTGTCGACTTCAGGAGATAAGTTCTCTGATAATAATCATGGCCAGAGCTGACTGCTCCTGAATACCTACTGTGTGCTGACATCACCTAAGTGATTTCTTTACATTATCTCCTTTCAGCCTGAGGTAGACACTGTGGCGATTCCAATTTAAAGGTAAGGAAACAAACTATTGTGTTCGGAGGGGATCTGCAAATTGAAATCTCCGATGCGGCTTTCTCCTCTAGTACGTTCAACAGCCTCTTTGATCTTTCCACTCGGAGAGCTCCCAAGCATCTCAGATACAACGTGCCCAAACCCCAGCCTCTGATCGGCCTCTCAAATCTGGTGAGGTCGCGTTTTGGCTCAGGGGCCTCCTGTCGCTCCTATGATGAGCAAAGCTGTTCTGGCTCCTGCCTCCCTCTCCAGTGCTCTTTCTGTCTCTCTCTCCCTGACTCTCTGTCTCTCTCTCCGTCTCTCTCCCACCAGATATCTCGGCCTTTGCTCCTTTACTCACACCCCCAGGCCCTTGCCCTCCCAGCCCCAGCCTCACGCACGCTCTCTGCAGACGTTTCCTGCCCTGCGTGGCCGTGGCCTGGTTATACTCTTACTTCTGGTCTCAGGTCCTCAGTCACCTTCTCTGGGAAGCCCTCCCTGATCATTCTCCAAGTCATCAAATCCTTCCTCTCATGTTCTTGTTTCACTGTATATCTCTTTGTAGGGCTTGGTATGGTTACAAATTTAGGATGGTTTGTGATTATTTGATCAATGTCTGCTTTTCTCAGGAGGGCTGGGGCCGTATCTGCTTTTGATCACAATTTTATCTCTGGTGCCAATATCTGGTGTATGACGAATACTCAGTAAATATTAGTTGCCCAAGGGCATGAGCCGGGAGTGGGGGCTAAAAGGCCTTTCTGGCTTTAAATCTCTATGATGCATTCATTTCCTGTCTGAACGAAGTATAAGTCTGATCTGTGTTTGAACGTTATGAAGATTTCATCCAGCAAACAGCTCTTTCTCTCTCTCTCCCTTTTTCTATTTTAATACATGTTTTGAGGCATAAACACCCAGAGTTTAAGTTCGGTTGTTGTGAAAATAAAATTCCAACACATTTATGACTTCGGAAGAACTAATTGCAGAAATGCATTAATTTCATTTATTAGTGACATCTCACTCCCCAGTAATTAACTCAAATGATATGTTTTATGAGACGGAAAGATGTATGTTTCAGCAGTCAATGAGAACATTTGAAAAGAAAATAACAAGGTTTATTTCTCAAATGGTTTCACAAATTACTGAAGCAAAAGGATGCCCGTCCTGCCCCTCAGTGGCTAAAAAGGCAGTCACTTTTCAGAGTCAATGAATGTAAATTGGAGGCGGAAGAGTCCGCCAATCACTACGGAGTTGCTTGTGCACAAAGGTTTCTCTCTTAGTTTTAGTTGTGTGACTGTGCTATTGAGCAACAATGGCCATGAATTGTGACTCAGAGGAGACTATAACCTCCTAAAATGGCATTAGATGGCTTCATTCTACTTTAATGTAGAAGAATAAGGCAGTTGAGCTCAAAGAAATAACAGAAACTAATGCCAATTGAGGATTTACTTGGTGCTCAATACAGTGTTATGTGTTTATGTCTTATTCCATTTAATTTTCCCCCAAATCTTACAGGTAAGCATGAATATCCTCCCCCCCCCTCCATTTTACAGATGGAACCTATGAGGCCAGGAGAATTTAAGTAATTTGCCAGACTACATGGGTAGTGACGGAGGCAAGTTTAGAAACTCAGTCCATTTGATTCCAGAGCCCCCGTTCTTGAGTGCTTCTTTACCCAGCTAGCTACACCTCCTCCTTGGGAAGATGAAGTCATGGAGGCTTGGAGGCAAGGGTGACTTGCAGGAGCCATACAAGTAAGTGCAGAGCTGGTATTGAATCCGAGTTTCTGAAGTCAACTGCACTCTGCATCAGGAGAGGTGTCCCACAGCAAGAGACTCTGACGGATGTGAGAAATCCCAGGAGTGGTAGGGCCAGGTTAACACCGCTTCAAGTTTATTTTCCCACAGCCTTAAGGACCAGCCACAGGGGAGCCCCCACAGGTCCCTGGCACTCGGTGCGCCACAGAGCAACACCCCCCCCACCTGGAAAAGCAGCCCACTCAGAGTTGTTTGTCCACGAGTCACTCGCTGGCCTGCGCTTCCTACCTGTGCTCTTGACTTTAGGTTCAAGGAAGAAAAATCACAAATCAAGATTCAATTCTTTTAAGCAAAATGAACAAAAGAAAGATAACCCAATTTTCTGGCTGCTCCAAGAGAAATGTCCTTATGTGAATGCTAGATTTCTTGGAAAGAAGCGAATCTAATTCCATGAGAACAGCCACTGATTTCAGAAAATCCTGTCTTCTGATCCTGTGTTATGTATTATTAGTTAGGGGAAATGTCCAGTAATGCCGTAGAGGTGAGCTGATGTGCTTTCACGAGTCCTGTCCTGGGCGGTTCAGAAATTGTCTATCGACAAGACATAATACACCTTGGAAACCCCTCCCAGGTCATCCTGTGACATTATCTAGGATCTGAGAAGTTATAATTAATGTACCTTGGTTTCGCCATGTATAAAATAGAGGTAACCACAGCCCCCTCCTCAGAGTGATGCTGGGAGGATGTGTGAACTATACTTGTAAAGTACATTGGGCCTTGGGGCACCTGGGTGGCTCAGTCAGTTAAGCTCAGGTCACTGTCTCGCAGTTCATGAGTTCAAGCCCTGCATCGACTCTCTGCTGTAAGCGCAGAGCCCACTTCCTCTCTCTCAGCCCCTGCCCAGCTCTCTCTTTCTTTCAAAAATAAATGAACATTAAAAAAGATGATTAAAGTTATATAGGGTCTTAATAGGTAGACTCTTAATGACTGTTGGCTGCCATGATATTTTTCTGAGCTTTAATGAATTTCAGGCAACTGTACATCATCGAAGGGTGGGTTCTTTTGAAAATCTTGACTAAGGAATACACGACCAGGGTCAGCTGGGATTCCCATCCTGGGTCACCACTGACCAGCTGAGTGCTTTGGGGCAACGATTTAACTTCTCTCAGGCTTTGTTTTCTCATCTGTTCAATCAGGATGATAAAAATAGCATCTATCTCGTAGGGCTGCTGACAGAATGGGGTGACAGCACCTACACAGAGCTTAGCCTGGGTCCCGACATCTAATAAGGGCCTAAGAAATGTTAAGAATCTATTGAGCACATTTACAGGTTTTATTATAGAAAAAGTCAAAGGTCTGTATTCTTGTGGAGACTACATACTATTTTTAGGCAAAAAGCAGACTTTAGAAAGTCTGTTGATGCTTCCCTACTCCAATGGCTTGTTATGTAAGCCTGGTGGTCCCCTGAGGAGCCTCAAGGGCCAGCGCAAGGTGTACCTCCAAGGCTGACAGTTGAGCTGACCTGTGATTTTGTTGTACTATTCCCCTTTCTAGAAGTCCTTCTTTCTCTCTTCAAAAAACCAGGATTTAAAATCCTTTTTCTTCAGAAAGCCTTTCCAAATTCAGACATTTTCCGCTAAATCTCCCCAGCTATGGCACATTAATTTCAACTCACCAGGCCCATTGTGAAGGCCCACCCTGTGTAAATCATGGTGCTGGTGCTGCCTGTGAAGAAACTGTCCCAATCCACAAGGAACTGATAATTACCATGCAGTTGCAAATCTTTGGCACAATAAGTATAATGTAATTTTTTAAATCATATTAGATTATCATGCAGGCTTAAATAAAACATGAGCAAATATATTTCACAACTGGTCATTTATATTTTTAGAAACTCCCTCAACACACTGTAGATGCAGTCCTGACCTGTGAACACAAATAATAATTTGCTGTAGTCTGAATTTTCATTCGTGAATTATTTCTCTTGGCGTCTTTTGTCTTTTATTCTCAAGATGAATATACTGAGCACCTCACTGTGCATTTGAGGGACGGTGGCAACCCAAACTAAGGGATTTTTTTCGGTTGAGCCTCTGACTTTGGCTCAGGTCATGATCTCACAATTCGTGGGTTCGAGCCCCGAGTAGGGCTCTGTGCTGACAGCTCGGAGCCTGGAGCCTGCTTCGGATTCTGTGTCTCCCTCTCTCTCTGCCCCTCCCCGCTCATGCTCTGTCTCTTTCTGTCTCAAAAATAAATAAAACATTTAAAAAATTGTCTATAGGTATTATTCAAAAAGAGGGAAAAGGAGAGAGTGGGTTTGACAAAAAGAAATCTACATTAATCTATCTGGGACTTGAGGCGGCTCCATAGCAGGTAGCTGGGAAAGAAGGTAAGGAGTAGGGTTAACAGTTAGTGTGGGGGAGGGGCAAGAGGCAGAGGGCCGATCTGAGCTTCCACTGGCGGAGAGCCAGAGACTTTCCACTATCATCTCAATTCATATATTTTTTAAAATTTTTAATGTTTATTTATTATTGAGACAGAGAGAAACAGAGTGTGAATGGGAGAGGGAGAGCGAGAGAGGGAGACACAGAAACTGAAGCAGGCTCCAGACTCTGAGCTGTCAGCACAGAGCCCGATGCGGGGCTTGAACCCACAAACCTAGAGATCATGACCTGAGCTGAAGTCGAAGGCTTAACCGACTGGGCCACCCAGGCGCCCCTCAATTCATATTTTCAACGAACCTCTGCAAAGGAGGTATTAATTATTCCTACCCTACCATTAGAGATACAGGCTCAGGAGGGTCAAGGGTCTTAAACAGCTGGCACAAATCCAGCTTTTGTGACTTTAAGGACTGTGACAGGTCCACAATCGCTCCCCTGGAGGATGCTGTCTCCGGTGCACTGGGCGGGCAGAGCAGAGAGAAACGTTGGGAGAAGAGGGTACCGGCTGCGGCAGCCGACATCGGGACCTGCTGGACCTACAGGTGGCGCTTGAGAGCCAGTCTCCACCTATCTCCATGTTTCAGCTTGTGGTGCCTGCCGGGAGCCACCACGCCCTTTGACCTCTGCGCCCTCGGCAGACCCCTGCTGTGTCCCTTGTCACTCTGCCTCCTAGTCTAGACGGCCTTGCTCCTGAGGTTGCCAAAGGGGCCGGCACCACCAAGCCTGGTGCGCTTCCTTCCCACAGAGAGAGCAGGGTCAAGACTTAGGCAGTCTCTGGGTGGCATATCTTACAGTAATTCGTCATACGGCTCATAAATCCTAGCAGGCTTGTGCAGACCATACAGTACTGGCTTCCTCTCCTTTGCAGCGGCCTCAGGTGTTAGGCTGATACTATTGCCATTCTCATCTTATAAATGAAGACACTGAGGCTTATTTAGACCAATGAAACTGCACGGTGAAAAGGAGCTCAGCCTCATTAGCATGACTTTCCACTTAGAGAACAATTGGCCAGTATTGAGGTAAGGGGAGCTTGTGCACACTGTAAGACCGTCCAGCCCCACGCCTCTGCACCCCAGGCATGTCCCTTGGAGAAGCTCTCACTGCTCCGGGAAACCTGCACAAAAATGCATATAGCAGCATTGTTTGTGATAGCCAAACAATGGAAACAGCTGAAAAGCCTATCAACAGGACAATGGGTCAATAGACGGTGGTGTGGTTACACAGCGGAATATTATGTTGCCAAAATGGATCCTGAGAGCTGGACCCATCAAAACAAATAACTCCCAAACACCTTGACTATTAAAAAAAAAAAAAAAACAGGAATCAATACCATAGGCACTAAAAAAAAAAACCAAACCATACATAGTATATAATATTTCTATAAGATATAACCCCATACATTACAATGCTTAGAGATACGGGCAGGTATAGCAAAGGTATGGAAGACATGCGTGGGAATAAAACACCAGATCCAGAGCTCTGGTTACCTCGAGGGTAGGGGGGGCCAGGGGATGTGGAAACGGAGGGGAATACACAGCACTTCCACTGTAGGTAAAATTTTAGTTCTTAAACAAAATGATAGGTACATCATTAGGTGTGTTCATATTTTTTGTTTTTTGCATGTTTTTTAAAAATTTAATTTTATTTATTATTAATTTTTATTTAATGTATTTTTAAAATTTACATCCAAGTTAGTTAGCATCTAATACTGTAAGAACACGAGTCTGAACCAAACAGACGCCATGACAGGCTTTAAGTTTCCCCTCTAAACTAGAAGGTCTAAGGGTCAGTCTCTCCGGAACTATTAGGTGGTTACACATTACCCAAGGCAGGAGACCACTTTTCGGTATCCAATCAGGAAAGGCCAGCTACCTCTCCCCACATTCCTAAGGGTGAGACCTGCAGATGGGAACTTTAGATAGGACCCTGTTACCTAATGTTAAAGTTAACCTGATAGTCACCAAACAAGACCCTGAACTCGCTCTGTAATTGGTTAAATTCAAAGATACCCTAAATGTTGTAATTGGGTCCCACCAAAAGTAACGAACACTCTGAACAATGTGTATGGTTAAAGGTGCTGCCAATACTGTTGTACCATTATGATTGGGTCACTGTACCTATGTCACAATTTCTTGTAACTCCCCCTTCCCAAACCCCATAAAAACCCTA